>NC_052148.1:15937498-16237498 GCF_902713615.1 Scyliorhinus canicula | reverse complement strand
GACACCACTAGCTACTGATTGCCAACCAGAGAAACACCCATTAATCCCCACTCTTTGCTTTCTATTAATTAACCAATCCTCTATCCATGCTACTACTTTACCCTTAATGCCACGCATCTTTATCTTATGCAGCAACCTTGTCAAAGGCTTTCTGGAAATCCAGATATACCACATCCATTGGCTCCCCGTTTATCTACCGCATGTCCTCAAAATATTCCACTAAATTAGTTGGGCACGACCTTCCCTATATGAACCCATGCTGTGTCTGCCCAATGGGACAATTTCCATCCAGATGCCTCGCTATTTCTTCCTTGATGATGCCGTGTAGATGGAGGACAGGCTTTGGGGAATCAGGTGGTGAGTTATTTGCTGCAGGATACGCCTCTCTTGCAGCCATAGTATTTATATGGCTGCCCAATTGCATTTCTGGTTAATGGTAATCCCCAAGATGTTGATGGTGGGGGTTTCACGTTTACCTGTTGAATGTCAAGGAGCAATGGTTGGATTCTCTCTTGTTGAAGATGGTCATTGTCTGGCACTTGTACAGTGCAAACTTTGCTTGCTAGCCAAATCCTGAATGTTGTCCAGATCTTGCTGCATTGTGCATGCACTGCTTCGGTATCTGAGGAGGTGTGACTGTAGCTGACTATATTTGTGCTGATCCTCTATCCTAGCGACTGTGCCTCAGGCTGGAGTGTAGCTCCATGGTGTCCTTTAAGTCTACAGGGTTTATTCCTTTTTGAGTCTGGATAGGGAATGTTGACGAGCTGATCCACCGCATCCAGTTGCACTGGATTGCACCCTCCACGGCGGGATAGTGATTGACAGACATGACCCCTGGTTAGCTTGCCCCTCCCCAACTCTGGTACTGTGGCAAATTGTAGCAGTCTCCTTCTTGTCTCTGGTATCACAGAATCATATGACATGTAAGGCGACCATTCAACCAATCCATCCCTGTTTCCCTCTGTAAGATCCTGCTTTAACCTTTGGTCTGTAAGGAATCAGTTCAATTAGATTAGTCTGGGTGGTCTGACTGGGTAGAGTGATCTAGACTGGAATGGGAGCTCCATTTCACTCCCCACTGGTCTGTAGATTTCTGAGGAAGTAATCTGAGGCTGAAAATCAAACAAAAGTGAAAATATAGTCGGTCTAGACTGAGGGCAGGCTCCGATAATGGGTAAAAGTTGAGCATTACATCATTTACTAAGTCTCTGTTCTGGTTTGGTTGGCCTCCATAGAGGTAGCAGTAAAGCATTATAACTCTCTTTTTCCTTTAGTCCATTTGTCCCATTGTCTCCATGCTAGCTCTTTGAAAGAGCAATCCAATGATTTATTAATAATTCTGAAAAGTTGTCCTTTGCATATTTACTTAATTCCCTTTTGAAACATACCTTTGAATCTGCTTTTACTACCCGTACAGGCAGTGTTTCCGGATCACAACAATTTGCTGCTTTTAAAAATAAAAAAGGTCCTATTTCTCCACTTTTGCCATTCTGGTCCTTGAGTTACCAGCCTTCCTGCCATGTAGATCTGGGACATAATTGCATGTGCGTGCTTTTTCTTTTGTATTGGTGTCATGAGAGGGTGTTGACGCTGGCCTCCGATTATGATCAATTGCGTGACTAGCGAGGCTGTGCTTTATCATTGGCAGGAAGAAGTAAAAGTGAAGATTAAAGACCTGAATGAACACATCGTCTGTTATCTGTGTGCTGGCTACTTCATAGATGCGACCACTATCACGGAGTGTTTACATACATGTGAGTTTTTGAAGCGAGTATATTTATCTAATGAGATACTACCTCGGTAGAAACTTAACATTAAAGGGTGTGTTCAGAACTGCCATGAAATCTGGTCTAGATAATCTCAGGAGAACGCAGGGAGGAGATGCAAAGAAGCTTTCTGCTCACTAATTTTCAAATGGGGGATACTTGCTGGAGACACAACCTGGTCAGTGGCGAAGCCTTGGGCACTGTTCCCACCTCTGCATATGTTATCTTGATTTTTCTCTCGTACCGCTGTGTGGTGGGGGGGGGGGGGGAAGAGGGGGGGTCGCGTTCTCGCTCTCGACTCATTGCATTGTCTTCTCCAGTCAGTAAGTACTCTTTGCCAGAGCATTCTTGGGACGTGGGTACAGTAGCAAGTGGTTACTTTGCTGGAATAATAATTTGAGAGCCTGGACTAAAGATCAGAGTCACCAAGTTCAACTCTCTCCTTAGCAACTGGGGAATAAAATTTCAGTTAATTTAGATAAATCCGAATCAAATGCAAATCTCTGTAATGGTGACCATGGGACAACCCGATTTGTCATAAAAGCACATCTGGTTCATTTAGGGAAGGAAATCTGCCACCTTTCCTCGAGGTTGTCCACTCTGAAATGTCTTGGCAAAACACTCCTTTATGAAGGCGGCTCACCAAAACATTCTTTGGGATGGACAATAAATGCTTGTGTTGCCATTAATGCTGAGATCATGTGAAAGAAGTTGGGCATTGCTGGCAATGCCCATTGTTTCTTGTGCACCTGGAGTTGCCCATGAGAAGGTCGTGGATTGTCTTTGTTGCAGTTGGTTATGGCAAATGTGCTATTGGATAGCAGATTTTAATAATACTATTTGCTTATTGTCACGAGTAGGCTTCAATGAAATTACTGTGAAAAGCCCCTAGTCGCCACATTCCAGCATCTGTTCGGGGAGGCCGGTTACGGGAATTGAACCCGCGCTGCTGGCCTGGTTCTGCATTACAAGTCAGCTGTTTAGCCCACTGTGCTAAACCAGCCCCAGATATGGCTCACTGGTGGATTTTTGACCTTGTGGCTTCAATTAGCATGGGATTTGTTGTGATAAATTTTTGCTTTGAACCATGTGAATCTGGTGCAGCTTGGGAAATTTCAGATGAGGAAAGATGGCTGTTGTGAGGTCTAAATCCAGTCTATGTTTAATTTGTGATATCTGCCCTTTCAAATTATTATAACACTGATTATGGTATTTATAATTTTTTATTAATTTTATTGGTTCCTTATTCAACGTCTTATTTCTACTAAAATTAATCAGTAAAAGAATGAAGTTGCATTTCTGTGGCAACCTCCAGTCAAAGCGCTTTCAACTAATGGACTGCATTGTCATAAAATGTCAGAAACACCAGCAAACAATTTACACACTGCAAGCTCCTACAAACAAGATATGTGATAATGATCAGTTTGTTTTGGTGATGTTGTTTGGGAGACCAGGGGAATCTTGTGCTCTTCAAATAGCAGAGTGGAACTTTTCTGTAGCCCTGAGAGGGTAGATGGGGAGCCTTCATTTAATGTCTTCCCAAAATTTTATACCTCCCAACATTACACCATTCCCTCAGGATTGCTCTGGGGGCATCAAATCGTGTTCAGTGTCTAGTGTGGGGCGTAAACCCATAACCTTCTGACTCTAGTGAGTGCCACACATTAAGTCATGACTGAGACAAATTTACAGTATCTTCTGTTTGTAGCACTTTAGAACTCATGGTTGTCTTTGGAATACTGGGTGGCAAAGGTGACTTATGTTCGACGGCACCCGCTTGAGATTCTCTGACCCAAAAGTGCTTGGTCCTGACACTGCTTACTTCCAGTGCTGTGTCTGTCTCCACTACTAATTCATTCATTCATCTGAGGAAGGAGCCGTGCTCCGAAAGCTAGTGTTTGAAACGAACATTTTGGACTTTAACTGGTGTTGTAAGACTTCTTACTGTGCCCACCCCAGTCCAACGCCGGCATCTCCACATCATCCACTACTAATGTTCTCACCTTGTTGAGCCCAAAATTTTCACGCAAGTTGTGAATCAATTAATATGTTCTCCATATGTGAACTTGACCTCTCGTAATAAATACAGCTGATATTGTTACTTCTTAGCAGTAACTGAATACATTGTAAATCTTAATGTAATTGTGGCTTTTATTGGACCACTTAAATCTCTATATCTACAGAAAAGAGATGACTGGAGCAAATTTTGAGTGGTTGTGAAATTTAATCAGGGTTATAGACTGTTAAAAAGTTATTTTTGGAGAAAATCTGAATAATGCTTAAAAAGTAGTGTGTGTGAGGGGAGCAGGGTTAGGAATGCTGGAACATGAGGGCGGGGGGGGGGGGGGGGGGGGGGGGTGGTGAATATCAGCACTGCTGATAAGGTCAATATTTGTTGCCGAATCCTAATTGCCCTTGAGAAGGTGGTCTTGAGACAAGTTCATGAACCACTGCAGTCCATGTGGTGCAGGTACATTCACGGGTGGGGGTTGGAATTCCAAGATTTTGACCCAGAACAGCAGTATTTTTCCAAGTCAGGGTGATGTGTGGCTTGGAGGGAAGCTTGTAAAAATGGTGGTGTTCCCATGGGTCGGCAGTCCTTTTGGGTGGTAAACGTATCAAATTTGTAATATGACCCGTGGTGGTTTGCTGTAGTGTTTTCATTTATAGTACACACTGCTGCCATTACTTTGTAGGTGGGAGGGAGTCCATGTTTAGGTTGGTTGGAAGCACGTGGGTGAGAGTGAGTGTTTAGGTTGGTGGATGGGGTGCCAATCAAGTAGTCTGCATTGTCCTGACTTATTGGAGCTGCATTCATCCAGGCAAGTGGAGAGTATTCCATCACACTCCTGCCTTGTAGATGATGGATACGTTTTGGTGAGTCAGGAGGTGAGTTATTGCGTTCAGAATTTCTAATCTCTGACTTCTTTGAATGGCTGGTCCAGTTTAGTTTCTGATCAATAGTCATGCTGTTTAATGTCAATGGGAAATGGTTAGATTCCCTCTTGTTGGAAATGGTCTTTGCCTGATCCTTGTGTGGCACAAACATCACTTTTCACATATCAGCCCAAGCCTGAATGTTGTCTCGACCTTGCTGCGTATGGACATGGACTGCTTCAGCATCAGAAGTGTTGTGAATGGTACTGACCATTCAGCAAAAATCCCTACTTCTGACCCTCTAATGTGTCATAGAATCATAGAATTTATAGTGCAGAAGAAGACCATTCGGCCTATCGAGTCTGCACTGGACCTTGGAGAGAGCTCCCTACTTAAGCCCATGCCTCCAATCTACCCCAGTAACACCACCTAACTTTTTTTGGACACTGGGAGGGGCAATTTATCACTGCCAATCCACCTAACCTGCACTTCTTTGGACTGTGTGAGCAAACCCGATCACCCAGAGGAAACCCACGCAGACACGGAGAAAACGTGCAGACTCTGCACAGCCAGTGACCCGAGGTCGGAATTGAACCTGTGGCTGAGAGGCAGTAGTTCTAACCACTGTGCCACTGTGGAGAGGTCATTGATGAAGAAGCTTGAAGATAGTTGGGCCAAGGGCACTATCCTGAGGAACCCCTGCAGTGATGTCCTGGAACTGAGATGATTGGGACCCAACAACCACAACCATCTTTTTTTGTGCTATGTAGGACTCCAACAAGTGAGAAGTTTTCCCCGTTGACTCGTTTTTCCTGAGTTCCTTTCTGCCACACTGCCAGATGTTGTCAAGTGAAGAGCAGTCACTCCCACCACACCCTGGACTTCAGCTCATTTGTCCATGTTTGGACCAAGGTTGTAATGAAATTGGGAACCTGGCGGAATGCTAACTTGAGCATTAGTGAGCAGGCTATTTCTGCACAAGTGCTGCATTGCAGAGCTATTGACGATGCTATCACTTTGCTGATAGTTGAGAGGAGGCTGAAGTAATAACTGGTTTGGCTTCATCCTGCTTTGTATGGATGGGATATAAATGAGAAAAATTGCCCTGGTTATCAGATAGATGCCAATGTTGTAGCTGTACTGGAACATCTTGGCATGGGGCTTAATAATTCATTAACAAACTTGATACACACACATAGCTACATGCTCAATGTTAAGTAGTTTGCAAACACCAGCAACTGTTACACCTTGTTGCCAAAGTAAAAATCATAGTCTGCCATGACAATCTAGACTCTTGGGAAGAATGAACACTTGGATGAAGCACTGGGAAGAATGAACACTTGGATGAAGCACTGGGAAGAATGAACACTTGGATGAAGCACTGGGAAGAATGAACACTTGGATGAAGCACTGGAAGGTTGCTGGTACCCATGTATTGCATGCTGTGTAAGAAGGGAAGAGAGAAACCTGTAACTCAGGGTGTCTGAAGAAGTTCTTCCTCGATTTATCTGTCCCACCTATTGTTCTTAATGGAGATTTTAGGCAGCAGCTTGGCCCCTGCTTCAGCATCAGTGATGCTTCAAGAGAAAAAAGTGGTTAGGTGACTGACCTAAAGAATATTGGAGGACAATGTTACGTATACACATAGACTTGAAATTTTTTTTCACATCTGGAATGCATTGCCTGTAATGTGGTGCAGGCAGGTTCAATCGAGGCAGTCAAGAGGGCATTAGACGGTTGTTTGTTTGAAGCAAGGTTAGTGCAAGGTTACGGGGAAAAGGCAGAGGAAAGGCACTAAGTCTTGCTGCTCTTTCGGAGAACATCGAACATTACAGCTGGTTCAAACCCAATGGACCAAATAGCCACCTCTTGTGCTGTAAAAACACTGATCACTATCCAGTCTAATCTGGCTTTCCAGTATTCCTCAATATGTTTCTCTTGCAGGCCAATCTTTAATTCGCTGGTAAAAGAGTTTATAGAGTGTACGTCAGTGATATTTGTTGCAAAGGTTTCCTCAGTCCAACCACCCTCTGGTTAAAGATCTTTTTCCCCAGCTTTGCCTATAATTCTGACTGGTCCTGATTAACTCCAGTCTTTCAAAACCATATTGGAATTTTATAGAAACATAAGGAGTTTCCAGATGAAGGAAAAAACAAATTTATATCGAGGTCACCTCTAACATCCTTGCATTTATGTGATCCAACAATAATGGCACTGTTGTCTAGTTAGGATAAACATATTTTCATTCACCTGCAACATACATTGATATGAGGTGAGGAAAGCCCCCACTGGTGCAGAACTTTGGGAACTATTGGCCAAAGTTACCTGTTGCTCCTAACCTGTTAAACTTGGCACATGATGTGCTTCAACTTACTCAAATGTTGAGTTGCATATTTTAGATTCTGGTACTTTACCAGACTGAAGATTATCATTCCCTGGTGAGGCTCCATGCCCATATTATGCCACTCTTCAATTGAACCATAAGAAACTGCAGGACACAACCGACAGGATGAATGCTCCATTCAAAATAGACAACTTTTACTTTGGGGTCTTCCAAACAGTCAAGTCAGCTGATGAGGTGTTAAGTTATGCTCGCTTGAACATTAGAAACACAGCACCTAAAAATGAATCTTCACTGTAGATGGCCAGCTCTAAGAAATAATGATCTTCATTGTCCACTCCCTCAAACACCTATCCTAGGAGCAGAAATAGACCATGTGGCCCCATCATTCAATAACATCATGGTTGATGTCCTACCTCCATTCCGCTTTCCCACTGGCCCTCCATATGAATCCCCAAAAGATCAAAAATGTATCAATCTTTGCTTTGAAGGCGCTCAACAATGGAGCATCCATACACTTGGAGCATGTGTTCCAAAGATTCACCACCTACCAAGTGACGGAATTTTTCTTTGTCCCAGTTTCTTTGTCTCAGTTCTAGATGATCAATCTCTTATCAAGACTATTGCCACATGTTCTCTACTCATTAGCCAAAGAACGCAACCTCTTGATTCTCAACCCTATCAATCTCCTAAATCATAAATGGAATCACTGCTCCTTTCCCTAAACTCGGGCCGACTCCAGGTGGGGGCCCCCACACTAGCGGGAAAGCCTCCGATGAACTTTTATCTGAGGTCACTATTGCAGACGTCAGAGCAGCCATCTCGAAGGTCAACCCACAGAAAGCCACTGGCCCGGATGGGGTGCCCATACGGGCATTCAGATCTTGTGCGGATCAGCTGGCCGGCGTATTCGCAGACATCTTCAACCTCTCTTTACAACAATCTGAATTCAAGAAGACGACCATCATCCCTGTACCAAGGAAAAGCCAAGCAGCGTGAATTAATGACTATCGTCCAAAGGCTCCGACATCCATCATTATGAAGTCCTTTGAAAGGTTAGTCATGGCACGAATCAGCTCCAGCCTCCCGGATTGCCTTGATCCGCTGCAGTTCGCCTACCGCTGCAACAGGTCCACAGCAGATGCCATCTCCTTGGCCCTGAACTCAACGCTGGAACACCTAGATAACAAAGACACCTATGTCAGACTCCTATTTATTGACTACAGCTCAGCCTTCAACACCATTATTCCTACAAAACTCATCTCCAAACTCCATAGCCTTGGCTTCGGCTCCTCCCTCTGCGACTGGATCCTGAACTTCCTAACCCACAGGCCGCAATCAGTAAAGATAGGCAACAACACCTCCTCCACGATCATCCTCAACACTGGTGCCCCACAACGCTGTGTCCTCAGCCACCCTACTATACTCCTTATACACCTATGACTGTGTGACTAAATTCCCCTCCAACTCTATTTTCAAATTTGCTGATGACACCACCGCAGTAGGTCGGAATTCAAACAATGACGAGGCAGAGTACAGGAATGAGATGGAGAATCTGGTGAACTGGTGCGACGACAATAATTTCTCCCTCAATGTCACAAAACGAAGGAGATTGTCATTGATTTCAGGAAGCGTAGTGGAGAATATGCCCCTATCTACATCAATGGGAACGAAGTAGAAAGGGTCGAGAGATTTTAGTTGTCCAGATTACCAACAACCTGTCCTGGTCCCCAACCCCCATTCCGACACTTGTTCAGAAAGCCCACCAATGACTCTACTTTCTCAGAAGGCTAAAGAAATTTGGCATGTCAGCTATGACTCTCGCCATGTTTTACAGATAGAAAGCATTCTTTCTGGTTGTATCACAGCTTGGTATGGTTCCTGCTCTGCCCAGGACCGCAGGAAACTATAAAAGTTCAGTCCATCAAGCAAACCCATCCATTGACTGTCTACAATTCCCGCTGCCTCGGAAAGGTAACCAGCATAATTAAGGACCCCACGCAAGAAACAGTACTTTTCACTGTATACCAATACATGTGACAATAATAAATCAAATTTTTTAAAAGCCAGCGGCAGGAGGTACGAGTGAGTGGGGGGCTGCGGCGCATTTCCCACTGGGGAGAGAGCACCTGGTGAAGAGAGGCGGGTCGGACACCATTGGGGGGGGGGGATAGCTAGGGGTAGACGGTGAGGGGGCAGTAGAGAACAGAGTGGGGGACAACAGTAGGGATGGGGTGTAGGAGAAGGGGAGAGAAGCAGAATCGCAAAGTGACAATGTGATGTCGGGAAATTATTGGAGTGGATTCTTTGAGTCAGGATTTACTCCCACTTGGAACTAAGTGGACGTATAAGAAAGAGGCAACATGGTTTTGTGAAGTGGAGGTCGTGTCTCACTAACTTGTTCGAGCTTTTCGAGGCAGTGACGAAGATGATAGATGAGGGTAGGACAGTGGATGTTGTCTACATGGACTTCAGTAAGGCCATTGACAAGATCCCTCATGGCAGACTGGAACAAAAGGTGAAGTCACACAGGATCAGTGGTGAGCTGGCAAGATGGATACAGAACTGTCTCGGAGGGTAGCAGTGGAAGGGTGCTTTTCTGAATGGAGGGCTGTTGGTAGTGGCGTTTCTCAGAGATCAGTGATGGGACCTTTGCTGTTTTGTAATATGTGATTTGGAGGAAAATGTGTTTGATTAGTAAGTTTGTGGATGATACTATGGTTGGTGGAATTGCGGATAGCGATGGGGACCATCAGGATACAGCATGAAATAGATTAGTTGGAGACATGAGCAGAGAGATGGCAGATGGAGTTTAATCTGGACAAATGTGAGGTAATGCATTTTGGAAGGTCTAATACAAATGGGAAATATACTGTAAATGACAGAACCCTTAAAGAGTATTGCTAGGCAAAGGGATCTGGGTGTACAGGTACGCAGGTCACAAGTGGCAACGCAGGTGGAGAAGATAGTCAAGAAGGTATACGGCATACTTGCCTTCATCTGCTGGGGCATTGAGTTTAAAAATTGGCAAGTCATGCTGCAGCTTTATAGAACCTTAGTTTGGCCGCATTTGGAATATAGTGTTCAGTTCTGGTCGCCACACGACCAGAAGGATGTGGAGGCTTTGGAGAGGATACAAAAAAAAATTATTAGGATGTTGCTTGGTTTGGAGGGCATTAGCTGTGAGGAGAGGTTGGAGAAACGTGGGGCGGAATTCTCCGACCCCCCGCAGGGTCGGAGAATCGCCCGGGGCCGGCGTAAATCCGGTTCCCGCCGTGGCCGGAGTTGTCAGCCATCCGGGAATCAGCAGGAGCGGGAATTGCGCCGTGCCGATTGGCGTGCCCCCCCGTGGCGATTCTCCAGCCCGCGATGGGCCGAAGTCCCGCCGCTGACAGGCCAATCCCGCCGACGTGGTTTCAACCACCTCTGGTGGCGGCGGGATTTGTGGCGCCAGCGGGCCCCCGAGGTCCTGGGGGGGCGCGGGGCGATCGGACCCCGGGGGGGTGCCCCCACGGTGGCCTGGCCCTCGATCGGGGCCCACCGATCGGCCGGCGGGCCAACCGTGGGCTCACTCTTTTTCTTCAGCCACCGCCACGGCCTCCACCATGGCGGAGGTGGAAGAGACCCCTCCCTACCGCACATGCGCCGGTGGTGACGTCAGTGGCCGCTGACGCACCGGCGCATGCGCGAACCGGCAAAGGCTTTTCGGCCACCCCTGATGCCGGCCGGCGGGCGTCAAAGGCCGTTGGCGGCAGTCGGCGTGGCGCTAACCATTCCGGCGCGGGCCTAGCCCCTAAAGGTGCGGCACCTTTGGGGAGGCCCGACGCCGGAGTGGTTGGCGCCACTTTGCTACGCCGGGACCCCCGCCCCGCCGAGTAGGGGAGAATCCTGGCCGTGGTTTGTTCTCATTCAAACAATGGAAGTTGAAGTGCGACCTGATAGAAGTCGACCAAATTATGAGGGGCATGGACAGAGTGGATAGTCAGAAGCCTTTTTCCCAGGGTGGAAGTCGATTACTAGGGGGCATGGATTTAAGATGCGAGGGGCGCATGGATTTAAGGTGTAAGGGCAAAGTTTAAAGGAGATGCAAGAGGCAGTTTTTTTACAGAGTGGTGGGTGCCTGGAACTCGCTGCCGGAGGAGGTGGTGGAAGCAGATATGATAGTGACATTTAAGGGGCGTCTTGAGAAATACATGAATAGGATGGGAAGGGGGCATCTTGACAAATACATGAATAGGATGGGATTAGAGGGATATGGTCCCGTAAGGGGTTTTCGTTGAGACAGGCAGCATGGGCAGTGAAGGCTTGGAGGGCCGAAGGACCTGTTCCTGTGCTGTAATTTTCTTTGTTCTTTGATTCTAAATGTGACATTCCTCAAATTAAATTGAATACTGAGGAAGTATTAACAAATTGGGATAAGGGCAGCGTGGGCATGCAGTGGTTAGCACTGCTGCCTCACTCGCCGAGGTCCCAGGTTCGAATCCTGGCCCTGGGTCACTGTCCGTGTGAAGTTTGCACATTCTCTCTGTGTTTGCATGGGTTTCGCCCCCACAACACAAGATGTGCAGGGTAGGTGGATTGGCCACCCTAAATTGCCCTTTAATTAGAGAAAAATGAATTGGGTACTCATAATTTTTTTTTTTTTAATTGGGATAAATTATTGAGTTATCTTGACGAAAATGTCCTAAAAGAGTGATTACAGTCACGTAGAGCTGTATGTGGGAATAAATTGGGAATACAAAAGTAATTATATACTATTCCCATTGAACAACATCTATGCAGGCTCAATCCACTAAAGTTAGCACAGGTACAAACCGAGATGGCTGATTTAGATGCCAAACAGAACTCCTCGACAGAGTTAATGAAGAGCTGAAGGCTAGAGAGCAGCTGGCATTGGAGCCTCATACATCCAGCTCCAGCAGAAGGTATCGGTGATGGTTATACAGAAGCGAAAGCTAACTTGGCAAAGCAGATTTGGGATCCAGCATCAATTTGCACAGGAGCTGCAGCATGCCAGCAGTCAAATTAATCTCAAAACATCAGGTTGCAGTGAAAGAAAATGCAAGGAACTGGAGAACTGTGGAGCCCTGAAGAGCAGTCAAATTCCTATCATTACAGTGACACAGGAGGTGATGAAACCCACATCTGGGCAGGAGGGACAGATGAAGGACTGGAACTGTCTCACCGTTTCACAAGGAGCATCTTCAGTAGTAGAATGCTGGCAGAAGCTGGTACAAAAGCCAAAATATTCAGCAAACTTTCAGCATACAGTCACAGTTGCCTTGCACCAGCTGTTATCAATTATTTTTGACTATCCTCCACAGATCCCAAAGGAAGCAAAATACAAAACAGTTGATAAATGTGAAGAACTGATGATGAATGCTGCAGCATCGATCAATGACTCTTCTATCGAGTGAAGAATTCTGCTGGCAGGGCCAGGCAACTACGTGGAGCTGAATTGTTGATGAAGTTTTTGATGTAACCATGTGGATGCAATCTTGGCTGCCCATGTTTTTGGAAATTTCTCTTGCTCTAGAGTGGATAAATTTATTATCACGACTATAATGTGTGAGAAGACAAAAATGGACTATGTTCATGTTAATGTAAAATGTTATCGTAAGAAAAGTTGGATGTTCTGTGCTAATGTTTAACGTTAAAAGGGTTTTAGAAAAATGGAGCCATCTGTTTACATTGCTCGTTCGTTTTTTATAAGTGGGGAGGTGTGGTGATTGGAAGATATTAGGAAAATTGGATTATAAATAATGGGACACATTTTAATAAGAGTTTAAAAACCTGGGGGCAAAATGTGTGCCTGTAGTGATTGGGGAGATGAGGTCATTATTGGATGGCGCCAAGGAATGCAGAGACATTTTGAGAAGCTGCAGAAAGAGGCAGCGTTTTGGAGAATAGGCTTTTGGAAGTGTAGTCTGATCTGGCAATCCTTGTGGGTTTTTTTTTAGACCACAGATAAAGATATTTCTTTCCCAGTAGGATAGGGGGGAAAGTGTATTACTCTATACCCTGCTATTTGTAAACTGGATTAAGAGCTTCTGTATCTTGTTGTTTAGACTTATAAAATTCTAATAGGACTAGACAGGGTAGATGCAGGGAAGATATTACCAATGATGGGTGTGTCCAGAACCAGGGGTCACTGCCTGAGGATTCAGGGTAAACCATTTCGGACAGAGATAAGGAGACATTTCTTCACCCAAAGAGTGGTGAGCCTGTGGAATTCATTACCACAGGAAGTAGTTGATATTAAAACTTTGAAAATATTCAAAAGGCGGCTGGATATAGCACTTGGGAGAATGGGATCAAAGGCTATGGGGAGAAAGCAGGATTAGGCTATTGATGATTAGCCATGATCGTAATGAATGGCGGAGCAGGCTCGACGGCCAAAAGGCCTCCTCCTGTTCCTATCTTCTATGTTTCTATGTATGTATTGTGTTAAGCGGTAATTGTAAGCTGTTCTTTTCCTGGTGTGAAGTTAAAGTTTAATATTGTAAAAGTTTTATTTTAGAAATGCCAAAGTCCTATTTTCTTCTTGCAAATCACTCCTGGAGCGAATCATTCTTTCCGCACAGTCTTAAAATAGAACAAAATATTGGTGTTTTGGTCCAGCATCCGAGCCACTGTTGGGGTCTGGCCTGGGATTATAATACACCGAATGCTCTGTGGGGAAAGAAGTCTGCTGTCCTTACCTGATCTCACCTACTTGTGACTCCAGATCCACAGCGATGTGGTTGACTCTTAACTGACTCTGAAATGTTCAATTCAAGGGCTATTTGGGATGGGCAAGTTCAGGATTTGCCAGCATTATGCAAATTATTTCACCACTGTCCATCCATTATCAGTTGATCCCATTAGCCAGCCTCTGTGTAAAGTCCTTAGGGTAATTTAGACTAATAGATCAAAAGTAAAAGGGAATATTGGATCTGCCCAACCTATAAATTGAAGTAAAAATCGAGGTGGCTGATCCAAATCTCCCATTTCATGGTATGATCTGAAGTCAGATCTTTGTTTGCTCTCCTAAATTAGAGCCTATGAACTCTGGTGCGAGAATTGGTTTGGATTTGTTTATTGTCACGTGTACTGAGGTACAGTGAAAATTATTTTTCTGCGAGCAGCTCAATAGATCATTAAGTACATGGGGAAGAAAAGGGAATAAAAGAAAATACATAATAGGGCCACACAAGGTGTACAATGTAACTAAATATGCTCCGGCATCGGATGAAGCACACAGATGTAGTGTTAATGAGGTCAGCCCATAAGAAGGGTCATTTAGGAGTCTGGCGACAGTGGGGAAGAAGCTGTTTTTGAGTCTGTTCGTGCGTGTTCTCAGACTTCTGTATCTCCTGCCCGATGGAAGAAGTTGGAAGAGTGATTAAGCCGGGTGGGAGAGGTCTTTGATTATGCTGCCCGCTTTCCCCAGGCAGCGGGAGGTATAGATGGAGTCAATGGATGGGAGGCAGGTTTGTGTGATGGACTGGGCGGTGTTCACGACTCTCTGAAGTTTCTTGCGGTCCTGGGACAAGCAGTTGCCATACCAGGCTGTGATGCAGCCAGATAGGAATGAAATGAAAATCGCTTATTGTCACGAGTAGGCTTCAATGAAGTTACTGTGAAAAGCCCCTAGTCGCCACAATCCAGCGCCTGTCCAGGGAGGCTGGTACGGGAATCGAACCGTGCTGCTGGCCTGCTGCTTTAAAAGCCAGTGATTTAGCCGAGTAAGCTAAACCAGCCCCTAGAAAGGATGCTTTCTAGGGTGCATCTGTAAAAGTTGGTAAGGGTTAATGTGGACATGCCGAATTTCCTTAGTTTCCTGAGGATGTATAGGCGTGTTGTGCTTTCTTGGTGGTAGCGCCGACGTGGGTGGAGCAGGACAGATTTTTGGAGATGTGCACCCGTAGGAATTTGAAACTGGAGTTTGACGGAGAATGAAATTGAAGTTCTTGCTGTGTGTCTGTGCATCAAGGGATTGGTTGGGGTTCCATGAAGTGGGATAGCCTGCCCGTGCTCACCGTCTGAGCTCACACATAAAGATTGGTTCCTTGGGTGAGATTCTAGAGTGAGCCAGTGCACCCAGTGAGCCAGAGCTCTCCGAACCTTGATTTGTGTTTTAAAGTATTCCCTGCAACAGTCCAATGAAATATGTTTCACAGATGCGCAGCATATGAGTGGTAGAGATATGATATAGGAAAGGACTTTAGCAAAAGCACAGCTGTAATTGTTCAGCTGTTTTTGGTGCAAATAAATGCTCTGTAATAAAATATGGGAATTTTGACTGGGCCAGTTGCTTACAGTATAGCATTGCTGTCTTATAACTGTCTTCTTGATGGTCTTTGGACAATTCATTTTATTTTTAAGCTGTTCATTGTATACTGGGAAGCCCGAGCATCATCTGGTTGAATCCTTAGCCACGTCAAAGGGAAATTAGTTCTGGGAAATGGCAAACTTTCATTTTGGCATAGTATCAATATTTGTATTTCATGAACAAATGATCTTGAGTTATAAAGGTCCAGGATATCCACTGTCCGGATCAGCTGAGACCAGACATATAACACAAGATGCACATCAGGAATCCATCGAAATCCGGACTCACTGACTTCCATGGGAATTAACTGGGATGTTCAAACTTCTAATGGATAATTTCCCTGCTCCTTGGGATCCTCCATGGAAGTTTTCTACTCCTGAGCTAGAGTTGGACACTTTGGACAGTTCCATGAGACTTATCTGAATAGTTGGTGTAACTACTGGATAACTACAGAATTGACCCCCGGTTCCCTGGGCACCACAGCACTGCAGTGGAGCTTGCTGATGCTTCTAGGTAAGAAATGTGGAGTGACAATTGGTTGGTTTGGTTTATTGTCATGTGTGCCGAGATACTGTGAAAAGTATTCTTCTGCATGCAGCTCAAATAGATCATTCTGAACATGAAAAGAAAATACATAATAGGACAGACATAAAAATACACAAATGTAAAAACACAGGCATCGGGTGAAAGATACAGGAGTGTTGTACTAATCTGACGATGATTGCCGCTTCAAGCATGAGTGAATATAATAAATTTGAATTCAATTAACTGAAAGCTAGTCTCAAGTGATAATGCCATGAAACTGTCATCAGTTATGGTAAAAACCCATCAGGTTCACTGATGTCCCTTAGGGAAGGAAATGTACCTTCCTTATCTGACGGGGCCACATTACTCCACTCTAGACCCACGTCTGTGTGGTTGACTTTGCTCTCTGAAATGGCCGAGAATGTCACTCTGAGTCACACTTCTTTCTGCCAAGGCCTAAAATACCTAAAATAAAAGCAAAAGATTGAATGTTGGAGATCTCATAAGAACAGAATGCAGTGGAAAAACTCAGCAGGTCTGAATGCACCAATGGACAGAGAAACAGAGGAAACATTTTGAACTCAATCGGACCCTTCATCAATCGGACCCTTCATCAACTCCAAAGAGCCAGACCTGAGGTTTTCCAACTTTCCCTCTTTTACCTGTCCTGATATCTCTTTATGCAGCTTGGAGTTAATTTTTGTTTCTCGATAACACGCCTGCAAAGCATTCGACCCACGTCGACGCTGCGACCAAGAAAGCACAACAGCACCTATACTTCCTCAGGAAACTGAGGAAATTTGGCATGTTCACATTGACTCATAACTTTTACAGATGCACCACAGAAAGCATCCTATCTGGCTGCATCACACCCTGGTATAGAAACTGCTTGGCCCAAGACTGCAAGTAACGTCAGAGTCGTGAACACCACCCAGTCCATCACACAAACCCGCCTACCATCCATTGACTCCATCTTCACCTCCCGCTGCTTTAGGAAAGCAGGCAGCATAATCAAAGACCTCTCCCACCCACCTTACTCACTCTTCCATCGGGCAAGAGATACAAATGTGTGAGAACATGCCAAACCGATTCAAAACCAGCTGCCCCCCCCCCCGCCCCGCCATTCCCAGGCTCCTACAATGGCCCTCTCATGGACTGATGGACTGATCTGATCGATTCACACATCTTCTCTACTGAATAGTACTACACTTCTGTATGCTTCATCCAATGCCTGTGTCTGTGAATTTACCTTGTGTATTTTATGTTTGCCCTATTTACTTTTCATGTACAGAATGATTTATTTGAGCTGCGAGCAGAACAATACTTTTCACTGTACCTCTGTACATGGGACAAACCAGTCCAATCCATTTTGTGGTGTTTATTATGTTTTAAAGACGCCAAAATTCAACTTGATTGTGTCTGGAGGTAGGATTTTGAACTATTTAACATTAGGGTAATGTAGTACTGGTGTTTACAGGCCTATCTTTGAGTCACTTTCATCCAGCTGTGTGGAACTGCTCTCACTTGGCTCCATTCTCATCTAACCATTACCGAAGAATCATTTGCAGTGGCTTCTTCTCCTGCTCCTGCACTGTTAACTTCAGTATCCACAAGGATCTATCCTTAGTCCCGTCCTATTTCTCATCCACCACATGCATATTATCACCCAGCTCTACGATACTACCACCCCTCTCCCACGTCTCTACTGTCCCCAATTGTCAGACTGCTTTTTCAATGGCCAGTACTGGCTAGCAGAAACCTTTTCCAATTAAACATTGGTTCCTGCTCCAAACTCCACTTCCTAATTCCTGGCTCCATGCCTGGCAGCATGAGATTAAGCTCATTTGTTCACAACCTCCGTTTCACATTTGGTCCCGAGATCAGCTTTGGATTTCCTAATCATACAATCACTAAGACCACACCCAATTCCACCTTCCATGACTTTGTCTCATCTCAGTTTAACCATGTCAGAGGCTGTAGACAGGATGAGGAGCGTAGGTTTACCTTTGGTTGGCCTGAACCTCTTGTTATTTGAACCATTAGGCTTTGTAACAGTTGGTGGCTGCTCACGGAACTGCAGATTTGGAACACGTTTGTCAATATCGGGCTGCAGCTCAGCAGCACCAAGGATACTTAAATGTACCACTAGATAGGCAGTAAATCAGTACCACTGAGAGGCACAACCCACAGCAGATAGTGAGGAACATAGGAATTAGGAGCAAAAGTAGACAATTCAGCCCTTTTTCAATCAGATCATGGCTGATTTTTTTCCCAGTGACCTGTAAATTCATCCCTCAATATATTCTGGCCATTATCGCATTGCTATGTGTGGGAGCTTGTAATGCAGAATTACCCAGGCTTTGTACGTTATATAAGAGTAACTACACATCAAAATTACATAATTGTCTGCAATTGCTATTCTTTCTTCCTTGTTTCGCAATTTTACACGCAGCAGAAATGTCCAATCTGAAACAAATTAGATATTCTGGAAATGCAACATGTCTGTCAGCATACCAGAGAGAAAGGACACTTTGTGGATGGTTCCGGTTACAAACAGGAGCAGGCCTTTCAGCCCTTCTGACCTGCTCTACTATGATATCAGATTGTCGTTGATCGACACCTGTACTTTAGCTCAGTAAGCCGGACAGCTGGTTTGTGATGCAGAGCGAGGCCGGACAGCTGGTTTGTGATGCAGAGCGGGGTCAGCAGCGTGGGTTCAATTCCCCTCAGCTGAGTGTATTCATGAAGGTCCTGTCTTCTTAACCTTGCCCTCGCCTGAGGTGAGGTGATCCTCAGATTAAATCACCACCAGTCAGCTCTCCCCCCTCCAAAGCAACCTATGGCCATCTGGGATTATGGCAACTTTACTTGCATCAGATCATCATTGATTGACATCTCCACTCCTCCATTTCCCCACCCTTGTCTAATCTCCTTGTCTAATGAGTAGTTCTGACACAACATCCACCTGAAACATGAAATTATTTTTCCAGTATTTTATGCTTCCCATTTCCAGTATATGCAGCTTAAATCTTCAATCTGATTTCTTGCAGGTTTTTATTTTACCACCAGGTGATGCTGTTTTTCCAGAAATTTAAAAAAAAACTTTTGCCACAGTGAAAGAAAACTGGGGCGGTTTGCAACTTGGGTTAGGTTGTAGGTGCTGTGCGAGGGTCGGGAGATAAAAATGCATTCAATTGCTAATTCACTGTACTATGTCAGGGGGAGGTGAGACCAGAACTAGGACCATAAATATGAGATGGTCACAAATAAATTCATTTGGGAATTGAAGGAAAGATTCTTTACTCGGAAGGTAGAATATTGTGCGTGCTGCCACAGGGGGTATTGAGGTGAATAGCAGACTTGCATTTGAGGAGAATCCAGATAAGTAGACGAAGGAGAAGGGAATAGGAGAATATGTGAATGGGGTTCAGTGAAGTAAATTGGAAGGAAGCTTGTGTAGAGCATAAACACTGGCACAGACCAGTTGGACCAAGTGGCCTATTTCTGTGCTGTAACCCCAATGGAATATCTCTGCATTGAGCAGTACTGGGCATTCGTTCCTTTGTTTGATTCTCTCTCCTTCTCCAAGTCGCTGTTTTCCACTGGCAGCAGGGTCAGTAAGCATAGAACGGGCTTACGGTGAGGGTAAAAATGGCATGGGGTGGGAGAGAAGAGGACATGTTGTGCAGTGATTTATGGTGATCTGGAATGCACTGCCTGAAATGGTGATGAAAGCAAATTCAATATTCACTTTTTAAAAATTGGATAAATATGTCAGTAAATTGCAGGGATATTGGCAAAGAGCGGGGGAGTGGGACTAATGTTGTGCTTCATTCTGAGTTGGCATAGGTGACATGGCCTCCTTCTGCGACTGTATCTTATGAATATTTGACAGGAGTGCTGAGCCTAGTGTGTATTTTTCAACGTGCCTTTTTTTCTTTCCAGTCTGCAAGAGTTGCATCGTGAAGTACCTGCAGACCAGCAAATACTGTCCAATGTGCAATATTAAAATCCATGAGACACAGCCTCTTCTTAACCTTAAGCTCGATCGAGTGATGCAGGACATTGTCTACAAACTAGTGCCAGGTCTACAGGAGAGTAAGTTAATTCGCTCGCTAACCACCAAAGAATTGCAAAGAGGGTGAATTCTCAATATAGAACTTTCATCCTGGTCCCGTTTTACTTTCTAACCAATTTGCAATTTCAGGTCTGAAGTGTAATCAGATTTCAAAGCCACTGCAGTGTGCAAAAGAGTAATAAATGCCTGGAATAATGTGACCGGGAGCTGGGATGGAGACCACTTTCTGTCCTGCACCCCACCAATGCCAGACAAAGTGACATGCCTGTCCCTCAGTCCCAGAGCAGAGGTGTCTATTTATTCCAGGAGTTGTGCTGTTTCCTTTTTGGGCCTTTAATATTGTTTGGGAGCAGGGCCTAATATTTGTCAAAGAGCTACATTCCTGCCTGATGCCCTTGGGTCCTCTCAGTGCGCAGGCCCAGCTCTGCTCTTCCCTCACAGTGCCATATTCTTGGGGCTGAGATCTAACCATAAGAGTAGACTGTTCACTGCTGATTTGGGAGAGTGGATGTAAAAAGCGACAACCATTATGTTGCACAACCTTTTGCTTCATTGTGTTAACTCCCCACTATCTTCCTCCTCCAGGAATGGGACATGTCATAAAACATTGCCGTTCGTATCTGTGTGTCTTGGATTTCCTCTCCACATAGATACTGATTTCCTTGGGGCGGATTTGTGTGCCCTGACCCCCATGTCACTTTGTTTATATTCTGTATAATGTGGCATTAATCTTGCCCCATCCGATTCCAAATATTGTGAAATATGTTCCCTTGTTTCACAGGTGAAGAGAAACGAATTCGAGAATTCTATCAGTCTCGGGGTTTGGACAGGATCATCCAACCAGTTAATGAAGGTATCGAAATTAGAGAGGTGGATAGTGGATGCTTTTGCTGCTCAGGGCTTAAACCAGAGTGCTGTCAAATATTGTGCTATTGCTGAGAAGTCATTCATGCCTGTCTCAGATAATTTATTTCGGCCTTTGGTTGCTAACCCAGGAAGATGGTCACATTGCCACCGTCCCCTTACCTTTCCCAGAAGTGCTGGTGCAGCTGTACCTGGCAATGCTTCAGTACAGACACTGACTTGTAAATGTGCAAATGTATAGCTCAGGATAGGAGTTGCAGACCCGCCTAGATTGTCTTTGAGTCCTCGTAAATTAAGGAGTAAGGTCCTGCCCACCGGCAGCAAGCAATTCCAGGTTCATCCAGTAATTTCATCTGTACCAGTATTTGAGGTGGCTTGGAAGGCACTTTGACTTGTTAGAGGTGTCCGATCATGAAATGAAACCTCCAGGAATACCTCTAACCAGAGCTGGCAACTCTAGGTGATAACTGCTTTGGGGCTCCACTGACGTTTCCCCACTCTACCCCATTGTAAAATCCTGTTGGTACTCTGTCTCAGCCTTGACATTAAGAACAGACTACTAGGGGGAGGGATGGAGCTTGCTATCACGTGAAATAGTTGAGGTGAAATACATGGATGCATTTATGGGGAAGCTAGATAAACACATGGGGGAGAAATAAATATACAGATAGGGTGAGATGAAGGAGGTGGGAGAAGACCCACCCTTATGGTTTTATGGAACCGTGTGGAGAACAAACACCAGATGTTGGGCTTGTTATGTGCGATGTATTTTATTTAACTGCAGGAACAATAGCCCAGTGGTTGCCAGCAGCTTCACGAGGAATATTGGCACAAAGGAGGCAAAAGTGTTCAAAATTGGCTCACAAATTAACCAAAGCTGCTGGTAAGGTAGCATGATGGGAAATGCTTGGGGCTGTGTATGTCTGACCAGGAAACTAAAGCGGGAGACAATAATCACAGCCTTTTCAAATTGAAGCGAAGCCTGGGGGAAAGCTGTAGAAAACTGCATTTGTTCATAAGCAATGCAAGAGGCCCTTATTTGAGGGCAGTGGTGTGCTCTGGACTAGGACGGCCTTGTTTAATTATAACTCGTGGGGGTGCAGATGGTGGGATTTGTATTGAGGAGGTGAGGTTATTTGTTAGACTTTGTGCCCAAGCTGTGTTATCTGAGGAATTTTATAGAGAGCAGGTAGGTGTTGCCAACTCTCAGCTGGACAGATTTCTAGAGGTTTCGTCAGTGACCTCCACTTCTCCCCTCCTCCTCCTCATACCTTGTAATGCATTTTATAATGCCCCACCACATGATTTTAAAACTAAAATAAACCACATTATTTGGAATCATGTAGCAACTGCAAGTGATGTTTTTCAGAGTCCTCCAGGTTTAACCTCCTTTTTCCTTTTGCATGTGGTCTGTCTGAACTTTCCATTTTTTTAAATCCCTAAATGTTGGACATTATTAGCTACAAAAGAGCAGGGTGAGGCTCATGGGACTTTAGTGACTTCCGTCCCCACCCATAGAATATTCAATAAGCATTTAAAACAAAAAGAGAACTGAACAATTGGCCATGTAGGCTTTAGGAATTTGGAAGGCTCGGAGGAATTGGCATGTCTTTGTGTTTGGTCTGTTTTTACATTGAATTACATAAAATATACAGCAAGTCTTTTGGCCCAGCTAGTCCACGTCTGTTTATGTGTTGGTCTGGCTAGTTTTTGTGCATCTTTTTGATCTGTTTTTGCTGGTGTCTGAATGTCATTTACACATTTTTCTGATTTATTCCCCCCCCCCCTCCTCCCTTTCTCAGCTATGACACCGGACCTGACCAGTTCTCCCTACACCACCTTCGACCACTCCAAAGCCCACTACTACAGATATGATGAGCAGGTTTCATTATGTTTGGAGAGACATGGGTAAGTTATTGAAAGAATTTCCTACTAATAGCAATCCATCTCTTCCTTTTTCAACCCTCTCAGCTCATAGCTTGTGCTAAGATAATCCTGCAGTCACTGAAATGGATTCCAGTGGGTGAGATGCTCTATCTAGCCTGGTGATGGTTTCCCTCACCAGCCCCATAAATAGAAAATAGGAGCCAGCCATTTGGCTCTTCAAGCCTGCTTCACCATTCATTATGATCAATACCCCTCCCCATATCCTACATTGTAGGGTTCCCCTCCAAGTCACTCACCACCCTGACTTGGAAATATATCACTGTTCCTTCACTGTGGCAACATCCTGGAACTCCCCAACAGCACTGTGGGTGTACCTACAACTCGAGGACTGCAGCAGTTCAAGAAGGCAGCTCACCACCAGGGCAACTAGGGACGGGCAATAAATGCTGGCCTAGCCAGCAACGCCCACAACCCATAAATGAATTTTATTAATCCCTTTTAGCTCCATGAGCTAAATCTAATTCCTTCCTGAAATCTCACAACATTTTGGCCTCGACTACTCGCCTGATGAAGGAGCTGCGCTCTGAAAGGTAGTAATTCGAAACAAACATGTTGGACTTTAACCTGGTGTTGTAAGACTTCTTACTGTGCTCATCCCAATCCAACGCCGTCATCTCCACATCACCGGCGAGTATAGACACTGCTTGTGCAATGCTAAACTGGTTTATATTCCATTAACCTTGCCTGCACTGAAATGACTGGTCTTGACCATCATATGAAGCTTTGCCACGTATCTCAGCAGCACCCCAGCCCCCTGCCACTACCACGCCCTTCTCACATGGAATGGTCCCTTGAGTGGAATAACAGTTTGTGGGATCCAAATGAGAAAGACAGCACAAAGCAGTACATCGGGAATTAAAGCAAATCGGGGTGTATCTTTGCTGCTTAATTGTTTTTAATCTTGTAAATGTTAATGATTGGCTCCTGCCTTGCCTAACCTGAAAATGCTGAATGTTGTTGCTGAGTATGAAGGTGAATTGAAGGGTTTCTCTCTGTAATTGAGAGCACATATCTGATTCATTTTGGAGTTCTGACACTTACATCGCCTTGGGCAGAGAAGGAAAGCTTGGATCTGCGTAATACCTTGTCACACCTCTTATTATCATCTCAAAGTGCAAAGTGCAAATTACTTGAGTAACTTGCTTTATAGGCATGTTTGTGCACAGCAAATTCTCTCATGCCAAAGGAACAGGTGGTTCCAGTCTTGTGACTACACCTCCCGATGTGTCTTTCATTTCAAAACAATTCATTCCTGCGATATGGGTGTCACTGTCTCGGCCAGCATTTATTGCCCTTCCATAATTTCCCCTGAGGAGGTGGTAATGATTTGCCTACTTGAACCGCTGCTGTCCATGTGGTGTAGGTACACCCACAGTGCCGTTAGGGAGGGAGTTCAAGGATTTTGACCCAGGAACACTGAAGGAATGGTGACATAGTTCCAAGTTGGGTTAGTGTGTGGGATTGGCTCAGTATACATCTTTGTCTGATTTACACTTTTGTGAAATGAACGTCCTGGGACATTAAACACAAATGCAAGTGATGTTGTGCCCTTGTCTTGACACTTGTGAAAATATTGTTTTATTTACATGGATATTGACTGGCATTTCATCCCTCTTTGTGTCTTATCGCCTGCATTGGCATTTCATTCTCTCTTGTGTCTTATCGCCTGCATTGGCATTTCATCCCTCTTTGTATCTTATCACCTGCATTGGCATTTCATTCTCTCTTGTGGCTATCGCCTGCATTGGCATTTCTGATGGCTATTACCTACATTGATTTTAATTACTGTGTGAAGCACTTGTGGAGTGTTACCTTGACAGCAGGGAAGGGATGGGGAAGAGAGAGAAGGGAGAGTTGGCTTTGTACAGTGCAGAAGGCAGGGAGCATGTTCAGGCAGGGAGCATGTTCAATCAATACACCAAGGGGAAAAAATGAAAAATTCCTATCGAGCGGCTTGTCTGAGTCCAGATTCATCACTCAATCTGGTGAATTTGCAGCAGCTGGAAGGCACTGGGGTCGATACTAATTTTAAAGCAATTAGTTTGGATATGTTGCTATCAGCAAAGCACTCACACAAAGCTGTTGGAAACCCTGATAAACAGTTTACCAGCGGTGTTTAAGGAGGCTGGTGCTTTTTCTGCCTGCCAATAATTTAAAATATATATATTTTTGAAAGGGAACAAAACTGATCCAGTGGATGTTTTATGTGGTTTGAAAGGGTTCCATTTGTATTGGGCAAGCCTGATTAGAAGAGGTATTTTTCTTCTCTCTTCCTCTTCCCCCCCCCCCCCCCCCCCCCATTTTCAGTTGACAGCGATCCTCCCCAGGGTAAAAATTTCTTCCTGTGAACTCTATTTATGCCCCTCATAGTTTTATACATCTCAATCATGTTCCCCTCTGTCTCCTCCTGTTCCAAGAAAAGCAAGCCTAGTTTAACCAATTTCTCTCCATTAATAGACTTCTCTATCCCAGGCAACATCCTGGTAAATCTCCTCTGCACCATTTCCAGTGCTATTACATCCCTCCTATAATGTGGATTCTAGAACTGCACACAGTACTCTAGCTGTGGTCTAACCAATGTTTTATCCGTTCCAGCATAACCTCCCTGCTCTGAAACTCTGCCTCAGTACAGCCTGAGCAGTGCTCTGAAAGCTAGTAATTCGAAACAAACCTGTTGGACTTTAACCTGGTGTTGTAAGACTTCTTACTCAGCTACTAAAGGCAAATATACAATATGTCGTCTTAACCACTTTATACACCTACCCTGCTACCTTAAGGGACCAGTGTACCTGCACACCAAGGTCCCTCTGACCCTCGGTGCTTCCCAGGGTCCTGCTGTTCATGTATTCTCCTGCTTTGTCCTGCCCAAGTGCATCACCTCAAACGTATCTGGATTGAATTCAATTTGCCGCTGATTAACCTGCCAAGATCCTCCTGCAATCTAAGGCTAACCTCCTATTTACAACCCCACCAATTTCCTATCATCCGCAAACTTACTGATCAACCCTCCCACATTCAAGGCTAAATATTTGATATAAAGCACAAACAGCAAGGGCCCCAGCACCAATGGGACCCCACTGGAAACGAGCTTCCAGTCAGAAAAACATCCCTCCACCATCAACCTCTGCTTCCTACCACTATGCCAATTCTGGATCCAATTTGCCAAATTTCCTTGGATCCCATGGGCTCTTACCTTCACTATCAGTCACCCTTGTGGGACTTTATCAAAGCCTTGCTGAAGTCCAAGTAGACTACTCGAATGCATCCACACATCTGGTCACCTCTTCAAAAATGTAATCAAATTGGTCAGACGTGACCTCCCCTTGTTCATAGAAGCATAGAACCCCTACTGTGTAGAAGGGACCAATTGGCCCATTGAGTCTGCAAAGACCCTTCGAAAGACCACCCTACCTAGATCCAATCCTTGCAACCCCATCCAAACTTTGCAGTGGTTAGCACTGTTGCTTCACAGCTCCAGGGTCCCAGGTTCGATTCGGCTTGGGTCACTGTCTGTGCGGAGTCTGCACGTTCTCCCCGTGTCTACATGGGGTTCCTCCGGGTGCTCCGGTTTCCTCCCACAAGTCCCGAAAGACGTGCTGTTAGGTGAATTGGACATTCTGAATTCTCCCTCTGTGACCCAAACAGGCACCGGAATGTGGTGACTAGGGGCTTCACACAGTAACTTCACTGGAGTGTTAATGTAAACCTACTTGTGACAGTAAAGAACATTATTATTATACATTTAGAGGAAATTTAGCACGGTCAATCCACCTAACCACATCTTTGGACTGTGGGAGGAAATCCGGGCACCCGGAGGAAACCCATGCAAACACGGAGAGGATGTGCAAACTCCACATAGACAGTCACCAGAGGTCGGAATGAACCCAGATCCCTTGAGCTTGAGGCAGCAGTGCTTTCTACTCTGTAATCTTCTTCTTGCAATTCCTGCCGCTCCAAATGCAAATAAATCCGATCTCTCAGAATTGCTTCCAATAGTTTCCCCAGCATTGAGGTTAAACTGACTGTCCGATAATTTCCTGGTTTATCCCTTCCTCCCTTCTTGACTGTCCTCCAGTCCTGTGGCCAGAGATGAATTGAATACTATTGCCAGAGCACCTACTATTTCCTCCCTTGCCTTGCCTCACTCTGCCTCGCCCTGGAGATTTGTCTACTAAAAGCATGACCAGCCACTCAGAACCACCTCTTTGTGTATGTTAATTTATTTAATTTTATCACCGTCCTTCACCCTCCTGATGTTTATACCCACACCGGCCTTTTCCCCAGTGAACACTGACAGAAAGTATTCATTTAGAACCCTATTTACAACCTCCGGCTCCACACACAAATTACCACTGTGATCTTTAACTCTTCGTTATCCTTTTACCTTTAATGTACTTGTAACACTTAGGATTTTCCTCTATTACCTGCCACTATCCTTCTATTCCCATTTGGTTTTTTTCGCTCTCCTACTTTCCTTTTATAAGTTCCCTCTTGCACATTCTACACACCTTTTTGAGCTTCTGCTGTTTTGAGCCCTCTAACTGCCATAGCCTCCCTTTTTCTGTTTATCCAGTGCTGTATATCCCTTGATATTCGGGCTTCACTGGACTTGTTCGTCCCACCCTTTTTTTTTCTTTATTGGAACATGTTGGCCCTGTGCTCTCCCCATTTCCTCCTTGAATGCGTCCCACTGTTCTGTCACACATAGTGTCTGCTCCCGGTCCACTCTGGCCAAATCATCAAAATTGGCCTTGCTCCAGTTTAGAACTTTTAATTTCAGTCCTTTCCAAAACTTTTAATTTAGTCCTTTCCATAACAGTCTTGAATCTAACAGAGTTAATGATTGCAATCTGTGAAATGCCTGGCTTTTGTTACCTACAATTAAGTCCAGGACCGCCCCTCTCTTGTAGGACCTTCAATGTACTGGCTTAAAAAGTTCTCCTGGGCGCATTTTAAGAATTCCGCTCCCTCTAAACATTTCGCCCTATGTAACGTCACCATAGTTCCGGATGACCATAGGCTGCTTTCCTAGAGGGAGAGCTGACTGGTGGTGATTTAATCTGATGATGACCAACCTCGGGCGAGGGGCAAGGTTGAGAAGGCGGGCTTTTATAACTAACCTCAGCCGAGACAGGAATTGAACCCGTGCAGTTGGCCTCACTCTGCATCACAAACCAGCTGTCCAGCCAACTGAGCTAAATCTGGCCCTCACCCCATTGTCCTGTGACTACCCCAGTTAATGTTGGGGAAGTTGAAATCCCCCACTATCACTGCCCTATTACTTTACCCTTTTCTGAAATTTGCCGACATATCTGTTCTTCTATTTATGCCTTGAGTATTAGGGGGCCGATAAAACATCCCCAGTAATGTGATTGCTCGTTTTTAAGTTCTACCCATAAGGCTTCATTTGAAGATCCTTCTAAGATGTCAATTACAACACCCCCACTAGCTTGAAGATCCTATATCCTGGAATATTGAGCTGTCAATCCTGCCTCTCTCGACTCTTGTCTCAGTGACAGCAATGACTTTTGATACTTGCAAATGCACACATACAGCAATACAGCAAATGCACACAGCAATACCCTGCAATCGACAATATGATGATCACTTTTTTAAATTAATTTTTACAGGATGTGGACATTGCTGGCTTGGCCAACATTTATTGCCCATCCCTAGTTGCCCTTCAGAAGGCATTGGTGAACTGCCTTCTGGAGCCGTTGCAATCACTGAAGTGTAGGTACATTCACAGAGCTGTTAGGGAGGGAATTCCATGATTTTGACCCAGTGACAGTGAAGAAATGGTGATATATTTCCATGTCGGGGTGGTGGGTGACTTGGAGGGGAACCTCCAGGTTGTGGCATTCCCAGAAATCTTCTGTAATTTGTAGGTGTTGATTGAAGGATAAATTATTAGCCAGTACGTGGGGCGAACTGCTCTGCCTTTCTTCAGAATCATACCATGAAATCTTTTAGTTTCCCTTGACAGGGCAGATGGGGCCTCAGTTTAGCATGCCATCCGAAACGAATCCCTGTTCACACACCAACCTTAGCAGAAACTACTTTGGCGCGGTGCTAAAGTTGTCAACCTTGGCTCACTATCAGCTTTACTTTAGTGGTAGCCAGAAGGTCAGCCTTCACTTTCTTTTCTAAAGTTAGCGTGTAAATGTACTCTTAATTCCATCCAGGTGCCATAGCAAACCCTAAGCAGAGACAAAAGCACTGGTTATAAGGGATTGATAGGCAGGGAAGTGAGAAAATGGCTCAGTACCAAATTTCATTAGACATATTGAGTTAACACTTCCACCAAAATAATGAGAATTGATGCAGACTGTTTTATTCATGAAACAGGGATAACCTTGTTGGGACTCGGGCAGCCTGATGTAAATCTGCTTATTATTCACCCATTGCACATGGGATAAAATGTTGCGCATAATAAAACAATTTTATGGTCACCGTGGTCTGATTGATCAGCCGCAGTCAAGAGTTTATTGTGAGTGTATTAAGAAAATAATTCATTTTGTAACCATTATTGCTGCAAGATTAGGAGGTGAATTTAATTTGAATTTTGTATTCTTTTCCCTCATTCCCATGACGATTGTAGCCCGAGTGCGTGATTCTTTTGTTTGCACTTTTAAAAAAATTTGTGCTTTTAATCCCCTTCCACTTTCAAAAATGCCATCTATTAACTGTGGTACACGTTCCCTCAAGTGCCAGTAGCTTTCCACGAGTGTCCACTTATAGGTCTAGGCCTCTTGTCCAGCAGGCACTTACAGTGAGAAGGCCATCCTAGCTGATTCTAACCACTCCTTTATGGGCCTGTGGGCTGCCAAGCTACCGTTTGGTAGCTCCTGACCTGCCTTGTAAAACACGCTGAGTTTGTTATGTTGGTTAGCTTTAAATCATGATGCATGTAACACGTTTCAGATGGCATGCAACTGGTCATAGGGCCTGCCTGGCTTCATGATTTTGTGGCGTATCCAGTCCGCACAAGCAATGCCAGAACGAGGGACTTGCACTTGCGTTGATCTAGCCAGAGACTCCATAGACCCAGGGCCAGACACACTCTTACCAATCGGATGCCCAGAATTTCCAAATTGGTAAATTTGTGGGACCATTGTATTTACAGAGTTCTATTCCTTGCAAAGTGATCTGATCTGTATGCTGACTGTGTTTTTCTCTTTGGGTCCTGCAGCTCCTCCCTAGGAAAAGAGAAGGGGAAGCTTGTGCTACAGGTAAGATACTGAGTTGGGCTCTCTTAGTCATCTATTGTTGGACTTACCTTGAATTCGGTTCACACTTGCCAGTCACCCTCGTGCTCGCTGACCTACAATAGCCTGTGGTCTGGAATACACTGCTTGACAAGTATGATAGAGGCAGGTTCTGGCGAGGCTTTCAAAAGGGAATTCGACTGTTCTTCTCTGAAAAGGCAGAATGTGAAGGGTTATGGGGAAAAGTTGGGGAAATTTCACCAGGTGAACTGCTCATTCAGAGAGCCACACAGACACAACAGGCCACATAACCACCACCTGCGCTACAACAATCTGTGATTCTGAACTCTCTCACTTTTGCCCTCTGTTGCCTCGCCTCTCCCTGTCTCTGTAACCTCCTTCAGCCCTGCAGTCGTCTGAGATCGCTAGACTCCTCCAATTCTGGCCTCTTGTTCACCTTCTATCTTCTATTTGTATTACTTCACAACTGGTGGACGTACCTCCACCTATCTAGGCCCCAAACCTTTCTGCTGCTTTATCATTCTCTCTCTTCCTCCTTTTCTGATGCCCCCTTAAAACCTATTTTTTGAGCACCTGTCCCAATTTCTCCTTTATGAGGCTGAGTGTCAAATTTTCTGGCACTCCTGAAAAATGTGATTTGCCCACACTAAGGGCACAGTATAAATGCAAGTTGTTGCTGTACATTGGCAGCAGTAGCTGTACCAGTACCAGCTGCACTGCAGGTTAAATGAGCTTGAACCTGCAAGCTTTCTCATCATTGTGGCGCAGTGCTACATTTACCATCTGATCTCTCGACAAATGGCTAAGAATGTTTTGTGTGGCAATTTGTTTCTGTCCAACACTAGCAGTGTACACAGTTGGCAATAGCTCTGTGCAGTCCCATGCACTATGGCTGTGCTTTCCTAATGACCTAATTTGTGGGTAAGAGCACTCCCATCGTGCTGAGGAGAAATGTATACTCAGAAACTCCACTGTATAGTGGGTTACCCCAGAGAAGAGAGAGTGGGAAGAAAAATCAGCCTGGGTCACTGTTCACTGTCACTATCCTCAACTGTAGGGAAAGTGACATTGCTCAACGTTGACAAAACTCCTGATGCTCCTCCGCTGGAGAGATCAGTTGATTATTGGGATGTGGACAACACTGACAATATCTTCATAGTCATCCTGAGAAAGTGGCGGTGGATGTAGGTTGACGTCTTGACATTATTTGCCTTCGAACTGAGTGGCTTGCTGGGACATTATTTTCGGAGAGAATTAAGCGACTGGGCATTAGGGAAGCCAGATGAGGGTGAGAAGAGGGCATTCCCTTCCCCGAGGGCAGCAGTGAACCAGTCTGGATTTTTCCTAACTTCTTGCTGAATTGTTGAATTTATTTATGGTGGGATGTGGTCACTCAAACTTCAGCGTCAGAACTTTGAACATATCGATACCCATGACAGGGTGAGTGAGGGATGGGTGGGGAAGAGATTACTTAATCAGGTGGAGAATGGTTTTGCACAAGGGTCCTATATATAATCATACTCACTGCCAGGAGAATACTTCATTCAGCCTGTTTGCTCCTCGAACACAATTCCCAGATGCAGAAGGCCTTTTTCTGTGTGTCTGTTCTAATAGCCAGACCCTCAGTAAATCCAAAACATATTTAACACGAAGTAGATACAAAGCCTGCAGTTAATGTGAGGGCTCAAGGGTCACGAATCATTTCACATCGCTACACTGCAGCAGATGGGATCTATTGATTTTTTTTTTTTTCGCCCTGTGTTCTCAGATCATTGAAGTAAAATTCAATTATTCCTACTCTTGTCAGAAGGCAGTCTATGTACACCCTCCCTTCCCCAGAAGACACGTGCATAGAGTAAATAACATTGGAGTTGTTAAATCATGCAGCACAGTGTCAGGTGGAATTCAAACATCACCTGCTCCTTGTTGGCGAATATCGATGTTGTACAATGTCCGTTTCAAAACTTTTTGCTTCTCTCTTAAATCTGTAATCCAGTCACATGTTTTCAAGCTGTAAATTGATATTGCTGTGCTGCAAGCAATTTAAAAATAAAAAAAATCTTGGGCTTTGTATTTTTAACCCCCATCTCCCTCTTTTTTTTCTCTTGGTTTTGGATTTGGATTTATTGTAATGTGCACTGAGGTACAGTGCAAAGTACAGCCCAGGAAAATGTTCCATACAAGAAAGAGGGTCATACAATAAATACATAAATATCGGGTGAAGCATACGGAGTGCAGTGTTACTCAGTAAGGAAGATGCATGGAAAGATCAGTTCAGTCCATAAGAGGGTCATTCAGGAGTCCAGTAACAGTGAGGAAGAAACTGTTTTTCAATCTGTTAGTGCGTATTCTCAGACTTTTATATCTCCTGCCTGATGGAAGAAGATGGAATAGAGAATAACCCGGGTGGGAGGGGTCTTTGATTATGCTGCCTGTTTTCCCAAGGCAACAGGAGTTGTAGACAGAGTCAATGGATGGGAGGCGGGTTTGAGTGATAGACTGGGCTGTGTTCACAACTTTGTAGTTTCTTGGGTCGAGCGGTTGCCATACAAGGCTGTGAGTGATGCAGCCAGATAGGATGCTTTCTATGGTACATCTGTAAAACATTGGTAAGAGTCAGTGTGGACATGCCGAATTTCCTTAGTTTCCTGAGGAAGTATCGGCATTGTTGTGCTTTCTCGGTCGTAGCGTCGACGTGGGGGACCAGCAGACTGTTGGTGATGTGTACACCTAGGAATTTGAAGCTGTCAACCATCTCGACCTCGGCACCATTGATGTAGACAGAGGTGTGTACGATACTTTGCTTCCTGAAGTCAATGACAAGCTCTTTAGTTTTGCTGATGTTGAGGGATAGATTGTTTGTTGTTGTTACACCACTCCACTAGTATCTCATAATGTACAACGTAGGTTGACCTGTGGCCCAGTGGGTAGCACACTCCTCTCAAAGAAAGGTTGTGGTTCCGAGTTCTACTCTGGAAGCTTGAGCACCAGAAACCAGGTTGGCACAGCCATTTTAGCGCTGTTGGAGGCGTCTACTTTTGGATGATCGGATGCTCAACAGACTCCACAAAAGGTGTTGTTCATATATTGGCCATGGAAGTCAGAATCTGCTAAAAGTATGTAACAACAAAGTATGTAACAACTCAACTGCTGAATCAACTAGCCCTGAAAATAGATTACACTAGACTGTCTGATCCATACTCAGCTGTCGACAACAATGGAGAGCCCAGGGAGTTGCTGTGCCACGATGAGTAGGAGGGCCGTTGCAGTGAGCACAGAAGCCCACGGCACAGGCCTAGATTAAGTGGTCCTGGTGGTCGTAGCAATATTCAGTGAGACATTAAATTGAGGACTCGTCTATACCCTTTCAAGGAGAGGTAAGAGATCCCATGGCTCTACTGACCAATATTTATCCCTCATTAGATAACCTAGGCCAAACCACTGCCATTTTTGCTCTGCACAAATTGGCTGCTGCATTTTCCTCCATACTTGAGTAACTTTTGAAACGGTTAAGATTGTGAAGGGTGTTATATAAATGCAAGTTTTTTTTAATGTCTCAACTCTTTTTCTCTTGCTCTTGTCTGTATTTTTCACATAAGAACATATGAAATAGGAGTAGACTATACAGCCCGTCGAGCCACACCTGCTACTCAGTGTTGGCTGATCTTTTGCTTCCCATCCACTTTCCTGTCTGCTCCCCTTTTATTTAATTCCATGAAAGATAAAATGTTTATTGATCTCAGCCGTAAATATACTCTGGGCTAATCAATTCTAAAGATTTACAATGCTTGCACTTTCTTGCATCAAGCAAACCTGACTGGAAAGTGCTGTGAGATGTTAAAACACTATCTAAATGCAAGTCTTCATTTTTATTTTCCTCAGTATTTCTTTCTATTCCACTCATGCTACTGCGCACTCCCTCTTGCCCACCCTCTCGTGCCCACGTGTTCTTGTGCTCCCTTGTGTACTCCTCTACATGACTTTGCCCACCCACCTTCGCTGGAACAAGATTGGTGAACTTTTACAGCAGAGAAGGCTGTTGTTTGGCTCACAGTACCTCCTTAGTCCCATTCCCTCCATACTTTTAAAACACCAAAGCAATTGTGGGCTTTACTATTTGAGAAAGACTGGAAGGGCACGTTTGTTGGTTAGATAGTATGGGGTTGGGGGGCGGGGGGGAAAATCGGTCTAGGTTCATACTGCCATGCTCCATCTACTCGGTCACGTATGAAGAATGGTATCGAAAGAGTTCTTGGGGACGACCAATACTCCCAACTGTTTAAAGGCAACAAAATCGCGAAAGCAAAGTATAACATGACCAGAATGATTTGGGGCGTGATCGAAAGGCCACACTGTGCCTGAAAAGCTGCACGCTTCAGGGTAGCATGGCCGATAGAAGTGGGGAGACCCGCTCCCACGATCTACCCGGCTTGAAACGACGTACGAGATCTAACGTGATCTCCCAAGACGTTGCAATGTAAATCCCGTCCATTCTGGCCAGGATTATTTTTTGGCAAATCTACATATTAAAGCAAAACAGCTAGTCTCATTTTAATGTGCAGTTTTCCGAGGCTTTGGGCTCTATCCCCTTTGCCTCAGAGATCTCAGACGAGCACTGTTCAGTGCTGGTCTCCACAAAATGCGGCCAGGTGGAATGGCACTCATGAGAGATCTCCCAGGGGATCATGTGCTTGCCCTCTGGGCTTGGTGCTCCCCTGGCACTGGTGCCACCTGGGCACCCTAGCAGTGCCTTCTGGGTCTCAGGATGGTATTGGTATTTAATGCATGGTAGGGATAAGGCCCTGCATAGGTGTTGGGGGGCATGTGGGGCTCGCAGACCCTTCCATAGTGCTTTGCACTATGGATAGGGCGTTCTGTTTGGAGGCTCCAGAGATCAGGAGGCCAGAGTTTCGCAAGTGGAGCTCCTCGGTACACAAAACGGGGCTATGTTCAGCCTCAGCCACGTGTTCCCCGCTGAGGCTCCTATCTAACCAGGGTACTGTTTTATAGCGTTGTGTTTCCTGGCTGCAAGCATCAGGAAACACGTGGCTAAGCATCTTCACTATGGGACTTTGTTCCCATTTAGTTAAATCCCACCCGTAATGTATTTTGCGAATGTGCACTGTTGCCCTTTCACAAGAATATATATTTTTTTCTAATTTTGACGGTGATGCCTGCTTTCCTGAGGTACTATTTCTTAGCTGAGTCCCAAGTACTTCATCAAAATACACACCAGTCTAATGGTCCCTGTTGATTTGCTGTGTGCCCCTGGAAAGACATCCCGGCTCACATTCTGCCTCCCATTTTATGTATGTGTGCATGTGACTGAATGGCGAAGAAGCCTTGACAATGCCTGGGAATGCAGAAGGTGTATTTACGAATTTGGGGTGGTACATAGTTCTTCAGATCTCCCAATTTTAACATTGTGTGTATCTTTTCCCCAGCATCTCCCAGTTCCATCTTAAAGTTCTCACAAGAGGCGGAGCTGCCTCCCATACTAGGGTCTGCTTATAAGTACGCCTTCATACAGCAGAGAGATGCATTGCACCGGTGTTGTGTTTGGGGTCCATTGCTAGTTTCACAGAGGCAAATGGTCAAGTGCTACTCTGCATAAGTGTTAACAGAGCTTTACAAGGGACTTTAGCAGTGATTGGAGTAAAATACACCCCTATGCCGCTGTGATCAGGGATACCCATAAAGTGCTGCGTAGAAGTGACATGGTACTCGACTCTTTCATGCTGATAACCCCTTGCTTGAGATTTGGGATAGGGTCAATGCTTGGACTTGTCCAGCTGCATCTCCAGTATCATAGCACGGCCTGAGGAATTGGAGCCCCTGCATATTTTCCCCTTCCTTTACCCTAAACCAATGGGTCCATTTGGAACAACAACCCATTAGAACACCGCTATGTGATCAAACCATTGACTGTATGGCTTTACTGGGTTTGAATCCCTGACAGATTTTGTTTTTGAATAGAAAGGTTCAGGAGTGCTTTTGTCTTTATATTTTACATGTGTAAAATATTTCTGTGTAAAATATTGCCTAAACATATTTTAAAAATCTGACACTTGCAGCAAAAGTACGTCCGGTGTTCAGTCCGAGCAGAGATCAGGCACTTGAGGAGAGTTCTTTGCCACAGAATTAATGTGCTGGATCAGCAACAGGTAAGCTGGGGAGGGCTGGCAATTAATTTGTTTGTTTCTTCACAAGCTTTCTGAAAATTTAATGGAGTTTCTTTTTGCAGGTGCAGATACTATTTGACAATGAGCCTCTGCCAGAACACATGACCATGAAACAGCTCTGGCTCTTGAGATGGTATGGCAAGGTGGGTAATCAATATTCGGGTCGCTAGATAAATATGTAGCATGGTAAGGACATGAGAGATAGGAGTGGAAGGATCTGTAAGGGTAGATGGATACTCATGGGCAGCACGGTAGCACAAGTGGATAGCACTGTGGCTTCACAGCGTCGGGGTCCCAGGTTCGATTCCCCGCTGGGTCACTGTCTGTGCGGAGTCTGCGCGTTCTCCCTGTGTCTGCTTGGGTTTCCTCCGGGTGCTCCGGTTTTGTCCCACTGTCCAAACACGTGCAGGTTAGGTGGATTGGCCATGATAAATTGCCCTTAGTGACCAAAAAGGTTAGGAGGGTTACGGGAATAGGGTAGAAGTGAGGGCTTAAGTGGGTCGGTGTAGACTCGAGGGGCTGAATGGCCTTCTGCACTATGTTCTATAAACAGGTCAGTTGTAAAAACTATGCAATATGTAAGTAAAATTTTCCTCCTCGTTTTTTACTCAGTTTATCAAAACCTGAAACACAGAAGGAGGCTATTCAGCCCATTGTGTGTTACCTGGCATAAAATAGCAGTCCAATAAGCCACATCCACTCCCTTTCTCCATAGTTACTATTAAATCTGCTTCATCGACTACTATAGGTGGAGATTGTAAAAAATAAATGCTGAATAAAATTATATTTTGTCATCTTTCTCTGGTTCTTTCAATTTTAAATCTGTGTCATCTAGTTACTGTCCCTCCTTCCAGTGGAATTAGTTTCTCCTCCTGCAAAGGGGATTAAAGTATGGGGAGGGGGGGGTGGGGATTAAGCTATTGAGTTGGATGATTAGCCATGATAACGAATGGTGGATCAGGCTCAAAGCGCTGCATGGCCTCCTCCTGTTCCTATTTTTTATGTTCCTATTTATTATTTTTTGTAATTTTGAATGCATCAATTAAATATCCCCAGAACTCCCACCCCCCGCATCAATTAAATATCCCCAGAACTCCCACCCCACCGGCTCTAAGGACAACAACCCAGCGCCTCTAGTCTCTCCTGTAGTTCCCCATACCTGCTCATTTTACTCTGCACACATAACAAATTGACATGCAGTCCAGACATAAAGTAAAGCAATCTGTCTGAAAGCAGCATTAGCAAAATACACAGTAACATCACAAATTTAAAAATGATTCCTGCTGCAGGTTTGAAGAGAAAATAGTCTTAAAAATAATTTAACTCCCCATCTCAGCTGAGACCAGTACGATTCCTTGGTGCATCATTCAAGTGGTCATTCTTCTGACTGAGTTACTTTTTGTGGGAGTGGGGATCAGCAGAAATTGTCCTTGTTGTCACATGTGTTAGCAAGAGAAGTGGAATTCAGAGATACTCCCTTCCCTATCTACCCACATGCTGTCTTGCCTTGGCTGTTTCCCCATAACCTTTCATCCCGCTACCATAACCGTTCATTCCACTACTAATTTAAAAACCTGTCTATCTCCTCAAATTTGTTTAGTCTTCCGGCATCCATTGCAGTCTGGTATAGAGAAGGTCACAGATTCACAACCCTTTGAAATTCCTTCTCGTTTCTGTTTTAAGTCTGCCACCCTTTAGCTTAAAACTATGGCCTCTTGTTGAAACCATTGAATTTACAGTGCGGAAGGAGGCCATTCGGCCAACGAGTCTCCACCAGCCCTTGAAAGAGCACCCTACTTAAGCCCACGTTTCCACCTCATCCCAGTACCTAACCTCTGGACAGTTAGGGGTACTTTAGTGTGGCCAATCCACCTAACTTGCACATCTTTGGACTGTGGGAGGAAACTGGAGCACCCGGAGGTAACCCACACAGACATGGGGAGAAAGTGCAAATTCCACACACCCAGTCATCTGAGGCTGGAATTGAACTTGGGTCCCTGGCGATGTGAGGCAGCAGTGCTAACCACTGTGTTGCCCGGCCACTGTTACCCAACAATGGTAAACATCTGCTCTACGCCTACCCTGCTAATCCCCCTTAGCATCTTGTATAGTGACGTTGGTTGAGGGATTCCTATTGACCGGGATAGCGGTGAGAACACCCCCACCCCCCCCCCCCCCCCCTCTCCCTTTTGAAATGGCAGCATGGGATCTTTTACATCCATCTTGGGGAACAGATAGGGCCTCTGTTTGAAATGAAAATCGCTTATTGTCACAAGTAGGCTTCAAATGAAGTTACTGTGAAAAGCCCCTAGTCGCCACATTCCTGCGCCTGTTCGGGAGGCTGGTACGGGAATTGAACCGTGCTGCTGGCCTGCCTTGGTCTGCTTTAAAAGCCAGCTATTTAGCCCTGTGCTAAACCAGCCCCTGTTCACCATGTCCTCTGAAAGACAGCACCTCCAACAGTGCAGCACTCCCAGCACTGCCATGGTACACAGTTTGGATTTTTTGGCGTAAGCTTGAGCCCATAACCATCTAAACCAGTGATAGGCAACCTCAGAGAATGAGTGGGCCGTGTGAATGATCCCCTTCGTCTTAGTGGGCTGCAAGATCGAAATTGGTCTTGTTCACAAACTTTGACTTGAATAAGATTGAATGCATTTAATCCGAATTAAGATATAGAAAATGCTTAATCATATTAATAGAACTGTAATCAACTTCAAGTGGTAATTGGCGGCACGGTAGCACAGTGGATAGCATTGTTGCTTCACAGCGGCAGAGTCCTAGGTTCAATTCCTGGCTTGGGTCACCATCTGTGCGGCATCTGCACGTTCTCCTTGTGTCTGAGTGGGTTTCATCCGGTTGCTCTGGTTTCCTCCCACAAGTCCCGAAAGACGTGCTGTTAGGTCAATTGGACATTCTGAATTCTCCCTCAGGTTGCGACTAGGGGCTTTTCTCAGTAACTTCATTGCGGTGTTAATGTAAGCCTACTTGTGACAATAAATATTATTATTATAAAACAAAAAAGACATATTTATGCTTGATTGGATGCCGAGGGAGTGCTCGGCTCTCTATCACTGTTGTGTGCAATTACCATGCAGCTCACTTCATGTGATCTTTCTTTACGTACGTATCACTTCAGACATTGAATAGGAAAAAAGCTACACAGATGGGCAACAGACAACAAAATGACTTGTGGGCCGAACTCGGAACCCCGATGGGCCAAATGTTGCTCACCACTGGTCTTAACTCAGAGTCAGGTTCCCAACTTTGACAATTTACCCCCCTCGAGCCACTTTTAACAGTGCATTGTGCCAAGCCAGTTGGCAGATGACGGATCAGTCTATAAGTAGGGAGAGTGCCCGAGGGCAAAGTGATAGAGATTAGGGGAGATTTTTATTCATTCATGGAATGTGGGGAAAGCTGGCTGTACCAAAATTTATTGACCATTCCTGAGGGCAAGTCCACAGAATCAGCTACAATGCTGAGATGACATGCAGTCCGTGGTAAAAGTAACTCAAATAGGAATCACATGTCCATGGTAAAGCAATTCACAGCAAAAATACAGCGTAACATCACCAGATTAGGGAGAGTTCCAGAGTGTGGGGAACGATGGTTGAAGTGTGCACTTCATCATGCTCTGTAATGACTACCCAATTTTTGAATCCATTTACAGCATATGTTGAGAAGCCGGGATAGTGACATTGATGAATAGCTTTAGAAGTCAGATTTTCTGTTGTTCGCTATTACTCACATGAGGCTGAGTTTTCGGAGCAATGCAACTTCTGCAAATGCACTTTCTCTACGACTGGTTGGGGTTGGGGGGGGGGGGGGGGGGGGGGTTGTAGTGGGAAAGTGGGATAACTTGCCCTTGTGAACTGGCACCATATTACAAAAGGACTCTCACCAGAAATTGTGTAACCCCCTGCAGCTGCTCGCTATTCTCTTTAGTCGGAACGGGAATCCCTTGGTTTCTATGGGGGCTCGTGATGCCGGGGGTTTTAAAAGCTTCCAGTCTGTTGTCATCCTGCCATAATCTTCACCTTCAACAATTGCAGTTTGTTCCTTTGACAAAGACTTTTGTCCAGGTGCTCACAACAGCATTATCTGACAAAATGTAGCACTGAGCCATATGAAGAGACCCTGCACCCGTGTGTCAATCTATATATTGTGTCCAAGTCTTTGGAGTGGGGCTCTAACCCACACTTTTCTACCCAGGTGAACATTGAGCGTTGGCAGCCATTGAAAAGAGAATTAAAAGAGACAGACAGCTCGAGTATCCTGTGAATGGCTATGAAACAGTCCAGGGGCCAGTAACTTTCTCCCCACATTAATGTTATACAGGCTTAGTGCTTGTTGGATTGAGGATAGCACATGATTATGTATTGAGTCTCATTCCAAGACGAACACACAAAGCTTGCACACCAGCCCAGTACTGAGGGAGTGCTGCATTGTTAGAGGTACCACCCTTCAGGTGAGAGGCTGCATTCTCCCGTCCCCTAGCCTTGTGTTTCTCGGCAGTGGGGGGAGGGGGTGTGCCATTTCCTGGTGCGAGTGTGTCTATTGTCAGTGAGATTTCCCATTGAACCACCCCACACAGCTGGGAAACCCGCGAGTGGAGGTATGCAGCTGGGAAACCCGCGAGTGGAGGTATGCAGCTGGGAAACCCGCGAGTGGAGGTATGCTGCTGGTGGCAGGACCAGAGAATCCTGCCACCAGCAAACAGCCAGAGAAATGCCAAACAAGGGGCTCTGTCGGCCCCCTCGTGTAGATATAATATATGCCACACAGGACTGGGGGGAAAAAAGTGGAGAGGTATGTCCTGGTCAATAATTATCCCTCAATCAACATCACAGAAACAGATTATCCGATCATTATTACATTGATTACTATGTGCAAATTGGCTGTTGCGTTTACAACATTACAACAGTGAATTCATGTCATACTTAATTGGCTGCAGAGTGCTTTGAGATCTTGGGTGGTTGTGAAAAATGCTATATAAATGCAATGCTAGGATTGGTTGAAATAGAAGATGAAGCATGATCTTATTGAATGGTGGAACAGGCTTTAGGGGCCTTACAGCCCAGCCTTGTTACCATTTCCTTTGTTGTTATATGATGGCGAGAATTGTTTAACCTCACTTCCTACTTTTGCCTTCAGCCGACACCGATGATCCTCCAGTATAGCGTGAAGGAGAAACGAGGAAGGTGAAAGCCTGAGGCGGACGAACGACTCACCTGGCATGTTCTTTAAAAGAAAAAGAAACTGGCACGCTGAGCAAGCCAGGGGTGGGAACCATTAATACCTACCTCCAACTGTACAGCCTGTGTATCGCCAACTACTGAATAGACAAGTGTCCAACCAGCTTGGTTCTGCTTTAAAGCAATCTGTTCTGTGTAGTCTGGTGGCAGTTTGTGAAAGAACCAGGCACTCTGCCATTATTGGCTCTCTTGTCTTTCCCCCCCCCTCAATCTTCTGCAGGTGTTAAGTCTTGTTGGTCATTTAGTTCCCCCCCCCCCCCCCCCCAATCAGCATGGAAAAGACTGTTGGCTGGCCTTTTCAAAAGTGGAGGGTATTTAAAGCTGAACTTGTTTTCGCTCTTGCCCATCTGCCCCTCCCAAAAACACACACATGCAGATGTTTCAACTCCTGCCTGTGCCAAAAACCTAGCTATTCCTACACCAGGATGTTGAAGGCAACCCCGGGCTCCACCAAGTCGGAACAGTTAATTCAAGATGGGGCTGGGTGAAACCTGGAGCCTTACCTGTAGGTGCTTTGGTGCAAAACCGCCGAGGAGAGCTTGCCCTGGCTGCCAGTAATATAAGTTAAATAGCTTGTCTGCTTATTTATTTCCTTTTTTTTTCTGGTGGGATATTTAGAGTGCCAGAAACTTTCAGCGATATTTGCACTAACAGAATGGCTTTTTAAATAATGCACTATGAAATGATAACTGCATTCATGTGTACCGAGCAAGTATTGAAGCCAACAGCATTCTGTTAAAGGGAGAGTGTTTTCTATATTATTTAAAGCCCCTTGTAGTTGGTATCAGCCACAGGTGGAAATTGAAACCTATTTCTTTTGCCGCTGATGCAGTTAATTTTCAGTGATGTAACCTCGATAGTTTCCTCTACTTCAAAATATTCCTTTGTTTTTTTAAGGGTATTGAAGAATAAATGTTTTTCAACTTGTGTAAGATTTGTTTTGTACGGTTCTGTACTTTCAGTTCCTTAAAGCATTCAGTGCCTCCGTGTAAATTGCAAAATGAAAATTATATTGACATTGGAATCTAAACAAATGGCATTTTTGAGGGTTTTTTTTCCTCCAACCTGAATTTCTTCCTCCTTTATTCCTTAACCCAAATGGGATGGGCATTGACTCCAACTAGGTTAAGGTTATTCCTTAACTCAAATGGGATGGGCATTGACTCCAACTAGGTTAAGGTTATTCCTTAACCCAAATGGGATGGGCATTGACTCCAACTAGGTTAAGGCACATTACCCTAGTTTCTATTCTTCATGGGTATGCCAGGGAGATGCGCTAAACAGGAGATGGGATCCTCTGGAATATACATTGACCAATAAAATGACATGAACAGGTGCAGCAACTCATCAAAAAGGTGAATTGAACGCTGGTCTTTTTATGCAGAGGACTTTAATACAAATGGTCATGCTTCATCACATGAATGTGGCAGTTCAAGAAGGCAGCTTGCCACATCTTAAAGAGCAATTGGGAATGGAGAATAAATGCTGACAACCCGATGAATGAATTTTGTTTTAAAAAACAGCAATTATTCTGTGACCTTTTGCATGAAGCTTTGGGACAATTTGTCAGCGGCTTTTTATCATTGATCTGTATCCTTCTGGCCCTGGATTAAAGTACATTTAGATTCATTTATCCATCACATTTGGGAGAGGAGGGTTGTACGTCCCATCATTTGGGCCTAGATGGTTGATGGCAAAGCTGCCTATTGTGGAGTGACAGAAAGCGGAGGTAGGAGAATAATGACAGGAACAGGCTGTTTAGCCCCTTGAGCCTGATCTTGCATTTGTTTGGGTAACCTGCGACCTAACAATGTACTTGCCCCATGGCATTTACATTTTCTTTAGCTGAAGGTATTATCTATCTCCATGTAAAAATCAAATTCCATTTGCAAACTAAAACCAATTGCCTATTTCCTTATCCATTCTCCTTTTATATCTTGTTCAAATGGTAGAATGATTCAGCATAGAAGGAGGCCATTTGGCTATCCATGCTCACTTCTGGATGAGCAAGTCACCCATCCCACTTACCTGGTGTTTCCCATTACCTGCTGTTTTTTCTCTTCTGTCCAGTTTCTTATCAAATTAGCGAAGATTCAGTCTGACTCCACCACACTAATCATGCCTCATCTTGCCTTTGCTTCTGCCAAACTCTTTAACCTGTGTTTTTGGTTTCTAATCATTCCGTCACTGAAGAGTTTCTGCCTTGATCCCTCATGATTTTGAGCACCTTTGAGGACAATATATCTGCAGAAACAAAGCCCCTCACCCCCTCATCTCTAAAGCCTTCATTATCCTTCCTAAAGTATAGTGCACATATTTGGACCTCACGACCCAGTGTTTTATAAATAAGAGTTCATCGTACCTTCCTCGCTTTATACTCTACCCGGTGGGGCGGGAGGGGTCCCGGTGGGATGGAGTGGCGTGAACCACTCCGGCGTCGGGCCGCCCCAAAGGTGCGGATTTCTCCGCACCTTTAGGGGCCAAGCCCTAACCTTGAGGGGCTAGGCCCGCGCCGGAGTGGTTGGCGCCTCGCCGGCCAGCGTGGAAGGCCTTTGGCGCCACGCCAGCAAGGCCGAAGGGACTTCAGCCGGCGGAAGTCCGCGCATGCGCCGGAGCATCAGCGGCTGTTGACGTCATCCCCGCACATGCGCAGGGGAGGGGGTGACTTTCCGCGTCTTCCATCGTGAAGACTATGGCCAACGCGGAAGGAAAAGAGTGCCCCAAGGCACAGGCCCGCCCGCCGATCGGTGCGCCCCGATCGCGGGCCAAGCCACCGTGGGGGCACCCCCCGGGGCCAGATCGCCCCCCCCCCCCCACCCAGGACCCCGGAGTCTGCCCGCGCCACCTGGTCCTTTTAAAAATGCCTTTTTAATCATTCCCTTAGCCTCTCCGTCAACCTCAACAATTTGTGCACAATATACCCTTGGGTCGCTCAGTTCCAGCACTCTTTGTACCCTTTATTTTATACTGCTTCTGCTCATTTCCCTGGCCAAAATGCATCACTTCACTGCATTAAATTTAATCTGCCATATGTTATTTCATCAGCCTGTCTACGTCCTGTACTCTCTCGAGACGCTATCGGGAGGAGATAGACACTTTCTGCAGCAGGAGTAAAAATTCAGACTTGTGTTTCCTGCCTATTGCCAGGATTTTAGACATCTGCTGAGGGCTGGAGAACCGTTGGGGGGGGGGGGGTGGGGAGATCCAGTTGTTATGATACAAGTTGGTACCAATGACAAACGTAGAATAAGGAGTTTCTGTGGAGAGAGGATGAGGAGCTAGGAACTAAAATGCAGAACCTCGAAGGTTATAATCGCTGGATTACTACATGAGCCACATGCAATTTGGAATACGATACATACAATTAGAGAGATGAATATACAGCTCTAGTGTGGGAGAGGTGGGGAAAGCTAGGGTTGTACCATTGGGACAGTCTACACCTGAACCACGCTGGGATGTGTTCTTGCAAGCTGCATAACTAGAAGTCTTACAACACCAGGTTAAAGTCCAACAGGTTTGTTTGAAATCACTGGCTTTCAGAGTGCAGCTCCCTCATCAGATCAGTGAATGCGATAGCGAGGGGGGGAGGGGGCGAGGGATCACAGGAAGGACAGAGTGCAAGTCTAAGAGTAAATAAACAGATCAGGCTAGAGGTTTCAAAAATAATAAAACTTCAGGCTCTGTATCTGAATGGACATAGTATTTGAAACCAAACCGATGAATGGGTAGTGCAAATGCAAGTACAACCTAATGATCATTACAAAGACATGGTTGCAGGATGACATGGATTGGGTATGTGACTTTTAGGAAGGAAGTTGGGAAAAGGTGGCGGAGTGGCTCTGTTAATTAAAGACATATTAGCACCTTTGACAAGGATGAACCAATTTCGGGAAACCAGGATAGAGGAGAGGCTTGGGTAGAGATGAATGACGATAAAGGCAATAAGTCACTTGTAGAAATGGTGTATAAGCTCCCGAACAGCAATCGCTCAGTAGGACAAAAGAAATAATGGGAGCTTGTCAGAAAGGTATGACAAGATAGTCAGCATAGCTTTGTGAGGGGCAGGTCATGCCTCACAAGCCTCATTGAATTCTTTGAGGATGTGCCGAGACACATTGATGAAGATCGGACAGTGGATCATAGAATTAACAGTGCAGAAATAGGCCCTTCGGCCCATCGAGTCTGCACCGCCTCTTGGAAAGTGTACCCTACCTAAGCCCACACCTCCACCCTATCCCCGTAACCCCACATCACCTTTTTGGACATTAAGGGCAATTTATCATGGCCAATTCACCTAACCAGCACATCTTTGAATTGGGAGGAAACCGGAGCACCCGGAGGAAACCCACGCACACACGGGGAGAACGTGCAGACTCCACACAGATAGTGACCCAGCCGGGAATCGAACCTGGGACCCTGGAGCTGTGAAGTAACTGTGCTATCCACTGTGCTATCGTGCTGTCCCACGGATGCGGTATATACGGATTTCAGTAAGGCATTTGATAAGGTTCACCATGGTAGGCTCATTCAGAAAGTCAAGGCGCATGGGGTACAAGGAAATTTGGCTGTCTGGATACAGAATTGGCTGGCCGAGAGAAGACAGCAAGTGGTAGTGGATGGAAAATATTCCGCCTGAAGGTCGGTGACCAGTGGTGTCCCGCAGGGATCTGTTCTGGGACCTCTACTCTTTGTGGTTTTTATAAATTACTTGGAAGAGAAAGCGGAAGGGTGGGTTAGTAAGGTGGCCGATGACACAAAGTTGGTGAAGTTGTAGATTGTGTCGAGGGCTGTTGCAGGTTACAACAGGACAGTGACAGGATGCAGAGCTGGGCTGAGAAGTGGCAGGTGGAGTTCAACCTAGATAAATCCATTTTGAAGTGATTCATTTTGGAAGGTCGAATTTGAATGCTGAATACAGGTTTAAAGGCAGGATTCTTGGAAGTGTGGAGGAACAGAGGAATCTTGGGGTCCATGTACATAGATCCCTCAAAGTTGCCACCGAGGTTGATAGGGTTGTTAAGAAGGCGTATGGTGTGTTGGCTTTCATTAACAGGGGGATTGAGTTTAAGAGCCGCTAGATTTTGCTGCAGCTTTATAAAACCCTGGTTAGACCACACTTGGAATATTGTGTCCCGTTCTGGTCGCCTCATTATTGGAAGGATGTGGATGCTTTGGAGAGGGTGCAGAGGAGATTTACCAGGATGCTGCCTGGACTGGAGGGCATGTTTTATGAAGAAAGATTGAGGGAGCTAGGGCTTTTATACCTACCCCTGACATCTCCCCTATACCTGGAGCGAAGAAGGAAGAGAGGTGACATGATAGAGGTGTACAAGGTGTTGAGAGGCATGGATAGAGTGGATAGCCAGATACTTTTCCCCAGGGCGAAGATGGTTGTCATGAGGGGACATAATTTTAAGGTGATTGGAGGAAGGTATAGGGGAGATGTCAGAGGTCGGTTCTTTACACAGAGAGTGGTGGGTGTGTGGAATGCACTGCCAGCAGAGGTGGTGGAGTCAGAGTCATTAGGGACATTTAAGCGACTCTTGGACAGGCACATGGACAGCAGTAAATTGAAGGGGTGTAGGTTAGGTTGATCTAAGATTAGGATAAATGGCCGGCACAACATTGTGAGCCGAAGGGCCTGTACTGTGCTGGACTGTTCTTTGTAATTATAAGGGGGGATTTTAATTTACATACAGGCTGAATAATCAGCTGGGCAAAGATAGCATACATTTCAGATTCATAGAATGTTTTGGGATAATTTATTAGATTAGCATGTTCTGAAGCCAACCAGGGAGGACTCTATACTAGACATGGAATTGTGCAATTAATTAATGTCCTCATGGTGTAGGGTGTCCCTAGGTAGGCGTTATCATAATATGTTTAAATTTTACTTGCCTTCCTCAAACCGAATGTAAGTCTCAGACTAATATTTTGAACTTGTGGGCAATTATGAGGGTATAAAAGCAGAACTGGCAATTTAGGCTAAGTGATAGATCATAGAACATAGAACATTACAGCGCATTACAGGCCTTTCGGCCCTCGATGTTGCACCGACCTGTGAAACCACTCTAAAGCCCATCTACACTATTCCCTTATCATCCATATGTCTATCCAATGACCATTTGAATGCCATTAATGTTGGCGAGTCCACTACTGTTGCAGGCAGGGCATTCCACGCCCTTACTACTCTCTGAGTAAAAAACCTACCTCTGACATCTGCCCTATATCTATCTCCCCTCAATTTAAAGCTATGTCCCCTCGTGCTAGACATCACCATCCGAGGAAAAAGGCTCTCAATGTCCACCCTATCTAATCCTCTGATCATCTTGTATGCCTCAATTAAGTCACCTCTTAACCTTCTTCTCTCCAACGAAAACAGCCTCAAGTCCCTCAGCCTTCCCTCATAAGATCTTCCCTCCGTACCAGGCAACATCCTGGTAAATCTCCTCTGCACCCTTTCCAATGTTTCCACATCCTTCCTATAATGCCGCGACCAGAATTACACGCAATACTCCAAATGCGGCCGCACCAGAGTTTTGTACAGCTGCAACATGATCTCATGGCTCCGAAACTCAATCCCTTTACCAATAAAAGCTAACACACCGTACGCCTTCTTAACAACCCTCTCAACCTGGGTGGCAACTTTCAGGGATCTATGTACATGGACACCGAGATCTCTCTGCTCATCCACACTACCAAGATTCTTACCATTAGCCCAGTACTCTGTCATCCTGTTATTCCTTCCAAAATTAATCACCTCACACTTTTCTGCATTGAACTCCATTTGCCACCTCTCAGCCCAGCTCTGCAGCTTATCTATGTCCCTCTGTAACTTGTAACATCCTTCCGCACTGTCCACAACTCCACCGACTTTAGTGTCATCTGCAAATTTACTCACCCATGCTTCTACACCCTCCTCCAGGTCATTTATAAAAATGACAAACAGCAGTGGCCCCAAAACAGATCCTTGTGGTACACCACTAGTAACTGGACTCCAGTCTGAACTTTTCCCATCAACCACCACCCTTTTCTTCCAGCTAGCCAATTTCTGATCCAAACTGCTAAATCACCCTGAATCCCATGCCTCCGTATTTTCTGCAATAGCCTACCGTGGGGAACCTTATCAAACGCTTTACTGAAATCCTTATACACCATATCAACTGCTTTACCCTCATCCACCTGTTTGGTTACCTTCTCAAAGAACTCAATAAGGTTTGTGAGGCACGACCTACTCTTCACAAAACCGTGTTGACTATCTCTAATCAAATTATTCCTTTCCAGATGATTATACATCCTATCTCTTATAAACCTTTCCAAGACTTTGCCCACAACAGAAGTAAGGCTCACTGGTCTATAGTTACCGGGGTTGTCTCTACTCTCCTTCTTGATAGGTCAATAGAGATGTGGGACAGAGATTTAAGGGGTATTTCAGAATACGCAGAATACATTCCAATGAGAGAAGTCCAAAGGGGGGACCCACCATGCGTGGTTAACTAAAAACGTTAATGGTGATATCAAACGTAAAGAAAACTCATACAATTGCACAACAATGGGTGGCAGGTCAGAAGATTGGACACAATGTAAAAGCAGCAAAGAATGACTAAAAGATCTTCACCCGGTCTCCTCTTTACATTATTACCATTGTAGTCTTTATTAGAACAACTAAGGTCCTCCATTATAACTATATAGTTTTGCACCTCTAACCTTTCTTGCAAATTTGTTCCTCTATATCTTTCACACCAATTGGTGGTCTATGGAATACACAATTGTTTAATGTTACCTCTATTGTTTCATAGCTCTAACCAAATTGATTCTGTCCTTGACCTCTCTAGGACATTCTCCTACTCCAGCGCTTCAATACTCTCCTTAATCGATCCTACCAATTCTCCACCTTCCGAATCTTTTCTGATCACCTTGTATCCAAGACCAAGTAGTGCCCAATCCTGTCCTTCCTCGAGCCAGGTCTTTGTTATCGCCACAACATCATTTTTCTATGTGGTTACCTGAGCCTGCAGCTTATTTACTGCTTTGTGCACATGCATAATAAACTCAATTTAAACTTTATTGCAATCCCTGTTACTCTGACTCTACCTTTTACCTTGTTATTTCTCATCCTAGTGCTACCTGTCTCTTCCAATTCTTCATGTTTCTGTATCCTGGTTCCCATTATCCTACAAGATACAGCAAAGAACAATACAGCACAGGTACAGGCCCATCGGCCTTCCAAACCCCTACCGGTCATGATGCCACCCTTGGCCAAAACCCTCAGCACTTCCTGGTGCCCTATCCCTCTACCCATCCTATCCATGTGTTTGTCAAGATGCCTTTTGAATGCCGTTATTGTATCTGCTTCCACAACCTCCCCTGGCAAAGCTTTCCAGGCACTCACCACCCTCTGCATAAAAAAACCTGCATCGCACATCTCTGAACTTTGCCCCACGGACCTTAAACCTATGGCCCCCGATGACTGCCCCCCTCCACCCTGGGAAAAAGTGCCTGCCTATCCACTCTATCCATGCCCCTCATAATCTTGTAGACCTCGACCAGGTCTCCCCTCAACCTCTGTATTTCTTTTTGTTTTGGAAGTTTTTTAAATCTAAATTTAGAGTACCCAAATTTTTTTTTCAATTAAGGGGCAATTTAGAGTGGCCAATCTACCTATCCTGCACATCTTTGGGTTGTGGAGGTGAAACCCACACAGACACGGGGAGAATGTGCAAACTCCACATGGACAGTGACCCAGAGCCGGGATTCAAACCCAGGTCTTCAGCACTGCAATCCCAGTGCTAACCACTGCGCCACATGCCACCCCAACCTCCGTCTTTCTAATGAAAACAGTCCGAGTCTATTCAGCCTCTCCACATAGCTAACACCCTCCATACCAGGCAACATCCTGGTAAACCTCCCCTGCACCCTCTCCAAAGCCTCCACATCCTTCCAGTAGTGTGGCGATCAGAACTGTGCGCAATATTCCAAGTGCGGCTTTACCAAGGTTCCATACAACTGTAGCATGACTTGTCAGTTTTTATACTTGATGCCCCAGCCAATGAAGGCAAGCATTCCGTCTGCTTTCTTGACTACCTTGTCCACTTAGTGTTGCCACTTTCAATGATCTGTGGACCTGCACGTCCAGATCTCTCTGACTTTCTATATTCCTAAGAGTTTTGCCATTTGCTGTATATTTCCCCTCTCTGTTAGATCTACCAAAATGCATTACCTCACATTTGTCCGGATTAAACTCCATTTGCCATTTCTCTTCCCAAGTCTCCAACCTAGCTATGTCCTGCTGTATACTCTGACAATCCTCAACACTTCCTGCCACTCCACCAACCTTGGTGTCATCCTCGAACTTATTAATCAGACCGGCTACATTTTCCTCCAAATCTTTTATGTACACCACAAACAACAGAGGCCGAAGCACAGATCCCTGTGGAACACCACTAGTCACAATCTTTCATTCAGAAAAACACCCTTCCACTGCTACCCTTTACCTTCTGTGACCGAGCCAGTTCTGTATCCATCTTGCCACTTCACCTCTGATTGCGTGTGACTTCACCTTTTGTACAGACTGCCTTGAGCCACCTTGTGAAAAGCTTTACTGAAGTCCATGTAACCAACATCCATCATCTTTGTCACCTCTTCAAAAAACGATCAAATTAGTGAGGCCTTCACAAAGCCATGCTGTCAATCGCTTATGAGTCCATTTGTTTCTAAATGGGTATAAATTCTGCCCTTGTGAATTCTGTCCAATAATTTACCTCCAACCGACGTGAGCCTCACCGGCCTATGGTTTCCTGGATTATCCCTGCTACCTTTCTTAAACAGTGGTACCACATTAGCTTTTCCCCAGTCCTCTGGGATCTCATCTGTAGCCAATGAGGATACAATGATGTCAGTTAAGGCCCCACCAATTTCCTCTCTTGCTTCCTTCAGGACTCTGGGGTAAATTCCATCTGGCCCAGGAGACTTATCTACCTTAATGTCTTTTAAAAGACCGAATACCTCCTCCTTTTCATTGTCAACATGACCCAGACTGTGCATACATCCTACCCAAGAATTATCTTCCACAAAGTCCCTTTCTTTGGTGAACACTGATGCAAAATATTCATTTAGTACCTCACCCATTTCTTCTGGCTCAACACATAGATTCATTCACCCCGTCCTTAAGTGATCCAATCCTTTCCCTGGCCATCCTCTTGCTTTGTAGATCTGAATAAAAAGCTTTGGGATTCACCTTAATCCGAGGGGCTGGTTTAGCACAGTGGGCTAAGTAGCTGGCTTGTAATGAAGAACAACACCAGCAGTGCGGGTTCAATTCCCGTACCGGCCTCCCCGAATAGGCGCCGGAATGTGGCCACTAAAACTTACGGAATTGGGGCTTTTCACAGTAACTTCATTGAAGCCTGTTCCCATTGTGACAATAAGCAATTATTATTATTATTACTTGCCAAGGACTTTTCATCACCCCTCCTAGCCCTCCTAATTTCCTGCTTAAGTACCTTCCTACTTTCTTTATACACCTCAAGGTTTTGACTGTCCCCACCATTCTAGATCGTACAAGCACCTCCTTTTTCTTTTTGACGCATTTCACAATATTCCTCATTATCCAAGGCTCCCTAAACTTCCCACACTTCATTTTCTCAGGGACGTGACTTTCCTGTATCCTAATCAACTGTTGCTTGAAAGACTCCCACGTGTCCGATGTTGATTTCCCCTCCAACAGCCGCACCCATTCCAAATTCTTCAATTCCTGTCTAATGTTATCTCAATTTGCCTTTCCCCAGTTCAGCACTTTAACGCGTGGGTTACCCTCATCTCTGTCCAAAAGTACGCTAAAACTTACGGAATTGTGGTCACTGCTCGCAAAACGTTCCCCTACTGAAACCTCAACCACCCGTCCAGGCTCATTCCTCAATACCAAGTCCAGTATCGCCCGTTCCCTAGTTGGATTATCAACATATTGCATCAAGAATCCCTCACAAACTCTGCCCTATCCAAGCACCTAGCAGTGAGTCCCAGTCAATATAGGGGAAGTTAAAATCCCCTACCACCACAACAACCTGTTACTTTTGCACCCATCCAAAATCTTCTACCTATCTGCTCCTCTATCTCTCGCTGGCAGTTGGGGGGCCTGTAATAAATGCCTAACATTGTGATTGCCGCTTTCCTGTTCCTGAATTCTACACAGATTGCCTCATTGTCTGAGCCCTACGTGGTGTCCTCCCGCAGTACAGCTAGAATATTCTCCTTAACCAGTTATGCTACGCCCCCACCCCTTTTACATCCCCCTCTATCTCTCCTGAAACATCTATATCCTCCAACGTTCAGCTGCCAATCCTGCCCTTTCGTTAACCACTGTGATAGCCACAACATCATACTTCCAAGTGCTAATCAGTGCTCTAAGTTCACCCGCCTTACCTGCTATACTTCTGGCTTTGAAACAAATACACTTCAGACCATTGCGTTTGAGTAGACAGGGTGATGTTGTTGTTCTCAATCTTTAGACTGTGGGAAGAAACCAAATCACCTGGAGAAAACCCAAGCAGACACGGGGAAAAAGTGCAAACTCCAGACAGACAGTTACCCAAGGCCGGAATTGAACCGGGTCCGTGGAGCTGTGAGGCAGCAGTGCTAACCATTGTGCCACTGTGCCCCCCCCCCCCCCCCCATCTTCACAGATATACACATTTTTAAAGGATAACGCAAGTTACAAAATACATCATATGATAATGTTCTCAGTAAGTACACAAACCATGTGACCCCAAAGACCAAATGTGGTCAGACACCCCGCACTCTGAAACCAAGTGGCAGATACCACCCAAAACAACTTCCGTGGGCTTCTCATCAAACGTACACAGATGCTTGTCACACTGTGAGCTAACTGGTGTCTCTGGAACTCTGACTTCCACATGAGTGTTTCCAGACTCCACTCTTGAATAAATTCACCTTGGAATCTTCTCCCAAACAACGCTTTCTTTCAGATGTCTTCACCAAAGATCCACTTCCAGGATTTCAATCTCTTCTTTCAGTATTCCTTTGCCTTGGATTGCTATCCACGTGCATTCAAGCTTCCACATGGTTTCTCTGGTACCCAACCTCGCCAAAAGAACACAACTGCTTCACAAGCTGTTTTAAGATGTCAACGTCCTTAGGATGTCTGACTTTTCGCCAGCCGACTTCTCCAGTTCTCCACCTTTCAGCTCTGTCTTTAACTGGGAGCCCCTTCTTAACCTTCAGTGAACAGTACCTTGTTCAGGTTCCAGATCTTTGTCTCTTTGACTTCAGTCTTTCTGGGACTCTTCCATTCTCTAGTTTCTAGAACTGTATAATCTTTAACTTCTCGGACTTGCTTTCTGTCTCTATTGATCTGCCTTTTCTCTCAGTTTCTGTGAGAGCTGCTTTATTGGACAACTGCTTATGCATTTCATTGTGAGCCACTGCTTGCTAATCAACAACCTAGTTGTTCACGTCATCAACCACAGACATGCAGGCACCTTTGTTTGACATAAACTAACTGAAGTTTTAATCCTTCTACAGAAACACATGAGGCTGGATTCTCTATTTCTGAGACTAAGTGTTGATGCCGGCACAGAATTCGTGGGGTACCACAACAGCAAAACTGGTGCTGCACCCGGACCGATTCAGCTACTGTTAAGGGGCTAGCACCGGTGCCATGTGAACACAATCGATTCCAATGAGAAACGGTGCTGGATTTGACGGATTCACAATTGACACATGCGGCTGACAAGCTGCAGTCGAATATACACACTGCACTGCCCACACACACCATACCAGCCAACAAGATGGCAGCAAGACGCACGGCCCTACGTTTCATTGGTGCCGAGCTTGAGACCCTCCTGGACGCTATGGAGGAGAGGCGAATTGTCGCCACCCCATGCCTGGGCGCAGGTGGCAGAGGTCGCCAGCGCCATGGGAACACCGGACCAGCCAGCAGTACAGTATAGGAATGGGTAATTCAGAGATAATAGGGTGGAACTTAGAACAATCAGCATCAATAGGGAAACAGTACTCAACAAACTACTGGGATTAAGGGCAGACAAGTCTCCAGGGCCTGATGGCCGACATCCTTGGGTGTTAAAGGAAGTGGCAGCGAAGATAGTTGGTTATAATATTCCAAACAAAATGTGGCAGATGGAGCTTAACGTGGATAAGTGTGAGGTCATCCATTTTGGTTGGAGAAATGGAAAGGCAACTTGAAATGAATATGAAAATCGCTGATTGTCACAGGTAGGCTTCAAATGAAGTTACCGTGAAAAGCCCCTAGTCGCCACATTCCGGCGCCTGTTCGGGGAGGCTGGTACGGGAATTGAACCGTGCTGCTGGCCTGCCTTGGTCTGCTTTGAAGGCCAGCGTTTTAGCCCAGTGTGCTAAACCAGCCCCTATTATCTTATAATCTAAATGGGGTGCTCCGAATGCAGAGGGATCTGGGTGTCCTTGTGCAAGAGTCACAGAAAATGAGCGTGCAGGTGCAGCAGATAATAAGGAAAGGAAATGGAATGTTGGCATTTATTGCTAAAGGAATTGAGTATAAAGGTGAGGAAGTGTTGCTGCAACTGTACAAGGCATTGGTGAGACCGCACCTGGAGTATTGTGCACAGTTTTGCTCCCCTTATTTGAGGAGGGAGATCGTGACATTCGAGGCAGTTCAGAGAAGGTTTATTCAGTTGATTCCAGAGATGAGGGGTTTCTTGAATGAAGATTGAGCAGCTTAGGCCCATACTCTAGAGTTTAGAAGAATGAGGGGAGATCAAACTGAGGTACATAAATGATAGAAGGTATGGATAAAGTAGACATGGAGCGGATGCTTCCTGTTGTGGAACATTCTAGAATGGGAGGTCACAGTCTCAGGATAAGTGGTAGCAAATTTAATATAGAGAGATGAGGAGAAATGACTTCTCTCTGAATCTATGGAATTCGCTAGCCCAGAGTGCGGTGGTTGCTGGGACGTTGAGTAAATGTAAGCAGTAGTTAGATTTTTAAGTGGTAATGGGTTGCAGGGTTACGGAAAACAGGCAGTGCGGTGGTGTTGAGGCCAGGATAGATCAGCCATGATCGTCTTTAATGGTGGAGCAGACTAAAGGGACTAAATTGTCTACTCCTGCTCCTGGCTCTTATGTTCTAAGAAAGAACTATTCTGTCCAATTCCAGCTTTTGGCCTGTATTCCTGTAAGTAACAACATCTCAAGCACAAATCTGTTCTTCTTGATTAATGAGGGGATCAGGGGTTATAGGGAGAAGGCAGGAGAATGGGATGTGAAACATATCAGCAATGATTGAATGGCGGAGCAGACTCGATGGGTCGAATGGCCTGATTCTGCTCCTACATCCTATGGGCTAAGAAGCGTGCTTAAAAAGTGAAACCAGGGAGAAACAACACAAAATGTTAGTCTGTGGCTCATTGGTAACCCAGGCAATGGCCCGTAGCTTCCTTGTGGTGGTAGTGCCAGGCGGGTGGCCACCCGTAATGGACTTCCCCACGTTGGGATTCCAAAGCCCCTGTCTCGTCCAACGTTCCTCACTCAGGCTGGGTGAGACAGGAGTAGCGAAGCATGGCCCCTGCTGCATCGACGAGGAGGAACGAGGGAGCTGAGAGACAAGGAGTGCCCCCTTTTTACCCCACTAGCTGCCATAAAGGAGGTGTTTCAAGGGACAATTAACAGGGAAGTGGTTCAGACAACGGAAGAGCAGGGGGGTGGGTCAAACCGGGGGGTGGGCAGATTGGGTCGGATCGGAGTGGGAGTGGGGGGGGAGCGGTCAGTCTGGGAGGGAGGGGGAAGTTAACCGGAGAGAGAAGGCCAGTCCATGAGGGTGGGCAGGGAGGGTCAGACTGGCAGGGGGCAATGTCAGGGAGAGTGATTCGGACTGTGTGGGCGGAGGGTGGGGCGTGTCCATTTGGAGGAGGGTGGTCGAACTGGGTCACACCGGGACAAGAGGTTGGGTCAGGTTGGTAGGATTGGGCTGGGTGGGGCGGGATCAGTCTGGTGGTCTGGCCCACAGGGAGGATCGGGTGGCACCAGGACAACGGGTGGGGGGCGATCTCTCTGGGAGGAGGGGGTGAATCAAACCGGGAGAATGGGTCAGTCCAGAAGGGGGTCAATCAAAGGGGAGGCTGAGATACATGAGAGGGGATTGGATCAGGTCGCACTGGGACGGAGGGTCGGACTGGGTCACAGCAGGAGTGGGGACGGCCTGGGCTTGGTGAGGGGGAGGTTGAGTCCAGGGCGGGTTTGGAGTTGTGGGGGGGTTCAAATCGGGTGACACTGGGAAGGGGGTATGGACTATGTGTGGAGGGAGTCAATACAGGAGGGGGAGGGGTTGTAACAGACGGGCTGGGGGAGTGGGGCGGTGTACATACCGGATTGGGGTGGTCAGTCCGGGCGAGAGGGAATGGACGGTGTTGCAATGAAAGGGGGAGTCGGGTTGAGAGTTGGAGTGGTGTTGGGAAGCGAGTGGTGTTGGGAAACGAGTGGTGTTGGGAAGCGACTGGTGTTGGGAAGCGAGTGGTGTTGAGAAGCGAGTGGTGTTGGGAAGCGAGTAGTGTTGGGAAGCGAGTGGTGCTGGGAAGCGAGTGGTGTTGGGAAGCGAGTGGTGTTGGGAAGCGAGTGGTGTTGGGAAGCGAGTGATGTTGGGAAGCGAGCGGTGTTGGGAAGCGAGTGGTGCTGGGAAGCGAGTGGTGTTGGGAAGCGAGTGGCGTTGGGAAGCGAGTGGTGTTGGGAAGCGAGTGGTGTTGGGAAGCGGGTCGTGTCGGAAAAGGAGTGGTGTTGGGAAGCGAGTGGTGTTGGGAAGCGAGTGGTGTTGGGAAGCGAGTGGTGCTGGGAAGCGAGTGGTGTTGGGAAGCGAGTGGTGTTGGGAAGCGAGTAGTGTTGGGAAGCGAGTGGTGCTGGGAAGCGAGTGATGTTGGGAAGCGAGTGGTGTTGGGAAGCGAGTGGTGCTGGGAAGCGAGTGGTGTTGGGAAGCGAGTGGTGTTGGGAAGCGAGTGGTGTTGGGAAGCGAGTGGTGTTGGGAAGTGGGTCGTGTCGGAAAAGGAATGGTGTTGGGAAGCGAGTGGTGTTGGGAAGCGAGTGGCGTTGGGAAGCGAGTGGTGTTGGGAAGCGAGTGGTGTTGGGAAGCGGGTCGTGTCGGAAAAGGAGTGGTGTTGGGAAGCGAGTGGTGTTGGGAAGCGAGTGGTGTCGGGAAGCGAGTGGTGTAGGGAAGCGAGTGGTGTTGGGAAGCGAGTGGTGCTGGGAAGCGAGTGGTGTTGGGAAGCAAGTGGTGTTGGGAAGCGAGTGGTGTTGGGAAGCGAGTAGTGTTGGGAAGCGGGTCGTGTTGGGAAGCGAGTGGTGTTGGGAAGCGAGTGGTGTTGGGAAGCGAGTGGTGTTGGGAAATGAGTGGTGCTGGGAAGCGAGTGGTGTTGGGAAGCGAGTGGTGTTGGGAAGCGAGTGGTGTTGGGAAGCGAGTGGTGTTGGGAAGCGAATGGTGTTGGGAAGCGAGTGGTGTTGGGAAGCGAGTGGTGTTGGGAAACGAGTGGTGTTGGGAAGCGAGTGGTGTTGGGAAGCGAGTGGTGTTGGGAAACGAGTGGTGTTGGGAAGCGAGTGGTGTTGGGAAGCGAGTGGTGTTGGGAAGCGAGTGGTGTTGGGAAGCGAGTGGTGTTGGGAAGCGAGTGGTGTTGGGAAGCGAGTGGTGTTGGGAAGCGAGTGGTGTTGGGAAGCGAGTGGTGTTGGGAAGCGAGTAGTGTTGGGAAGTGAGTGGTGTTGGGAAGCGGGTCGTGTCGGGAAGCGAGTGGTGTTGGGAAATGGGTCGTGTTGGGAAGCGAGTGGTTTTGGGAAGCGAGAGGTGTTGGGAAGCGAGTGGTGTTGGGAAGCGAGTGGTGTTGGGAAGCGAGTGGTGTTGGGAAGCGAGTGGTGTTGGGAAGCGAGTGGTGTTGGGAAGCGGGTGGTGTTGGGAAACGAGTGGTGTTGGGAAGCGAATGGGGTTGGGAAGCGGGTCGTGTTGGGAAGCGAGTGGTGTTGGGAAGCGGGTGGTGTTGGGAAGCGAGTGGTGCTGGGAAGCGAGTGGTGTTGGGAAGCGGGTCGTGTTGGGAAGCGAGTGGTGTTGGGAAGCGAGTGGTGTTGGGAAGCGAATGGTGTTGGGAAGCGAGTGGTGTTGGGAAGCGAGTGGTGTTGGGAAGCGGGTCGTGTTGGGAAGCGAGTGGTGTTGGGAAGCGAGTGGTGTTGGGAAGCGAGTGGTGTTGGGAAACGAGTGGTGCTGGGAAGCGAGTGGTGTTGGGAAGCGGGTGGTGTTGGGAAGCGAGTGGTGTTGGGAAGCGGGTCGTGTCGGGAAGCGAGTGGTGTTGGGAAGCGGGTCGTGTTGGGAAGCGGGTCGTGTCGGGAAGCAAGTGGTGTTGGGAAGCGAGTGGTGTTGGGAAGCGAGTGGTGTCGGGAAGCAAGTGGTGTTGGGAAGCGAGTGGTGTTGGGAAGCGAGTGGTGTTGGGAAGCGAGTGGTGTTGGGAAGCGGGTCGTGTTGGGAAGCGGGTCGTGTCGGGAAGCGAGTGGTGTTGGGAAGCGGGTGGTGTTGGGAAGCGAGTGGTGTTGGGAAGCGGGTCGTGTCGGGAAGCGAGTGGTGTTGGGAAACGGGTCGTGTTGGGAAGCGGGTGGTGTTGGGAAGCGAGTGGTGTTGGGAAGCGAGTGGTGCTGGGAAGCGAGTGGTGCTGGGAAGTGAGTGGTGTTGGGAAGCGAGTGGTGTTGGGAAGCGAGTGGTGTTGGGAAGCGGGTGGTGTTGGGAAGCGAGTGGTGTTGGGAAGCGAGTGGTGTTGGGAAGCGGGTCGTGTTGGGAAGCGAGTGGTGTTGGGAAGCGAGTGGTGTTGGGAAGCGGGTGGTGTTGGGAAGCGGGTGGTGTTGGGAAACGAGTGGTGTTGGGAAGCGAGTGGTGTTGGGAAGCGAGTGGTGTTGGGAAGCGGGTCGTGTCGGGAAGCGAGTGCTGTTGGGAAGCGGGTGGTGTTGGGAAGCGAGTGGTGTTGGGAAGCGAGTGGTGTCGGGAAGCGAGTGGTGTTGGGAAGCGAGTGGTGTTGGGAAGCGAGTGGTGCTGGGAAGCGAGTGGTGTTGGGAAGCGGGTGGTGTTGGGAAGCGAGTGGTGTTGGGAAGCGAGTGGTGTTGGGAAGCGAGTGGTGTTGGGAAGCGGGTGGTGTTGGGAAGCGGGTGGTGTTGGGAAACGAGTGGTGTTGGGAAGCGAGTGGTGTTGGGAAGCGAGTGGTGTTGGGAAGCGGGTCGTGTCGGGAAGCGAGTGCTGTTGGGAAGCGGGTGGTGTTGGGAAGCGAGTGGTGTTGGGAAGCGAGTGGTGTCGGGAAGCGAGTGGTGTTGGGAAGCGAGTGGTGTTGGGAAGCGAGTGGTGCTGGGAAGCGAGTGGTGCTGGGAAGCGAGTGGTGTTGGGAAGCGAGTGGTGTCGGGAAGCGAGTGGTGCTGGGAAGCGGGTGGTGTTGGGAAGCTAGTGGTGTTGGGAAGCGGGTGGTGTTGGGAAGCGGGTGGTGTTGGGAAGCGAGTGGTGTTGGGAAGCGAGTGGTGCTGGGAAGCGAGTGGTGTTGGGAAAGTGGTGCTGGGAAGCGAGTGGTGTCGGGAAGCGAGTGGTGTTGGGAAGCGAGTGGTGCTGGGAAGCGAGTGGTGTTGGGAAGCGAGTGGTGTTGGGAAGCGAGTGGTGTTGGGAAGCGAGTGGTGCTGGGAAGCGAGTGGTGTTGAGAAGCGAGTGGTGTTGGGAAGCGGGTGGTGTTGGGAAACGAGTGGTGTTGGGAAGCGAGTGGTGTTGGGAAGCGGGTGGTGTTGGGAAGCGGGTGGTGTTGGGAAGCGAGTCGTGTTGGGAAACGAGTGGTGTTGGGAAGCGGGTGGTGTTGGGAAGCGAGTGGTGTTGGGAAGCGAGTGGTGCTGGGAAGCGAGTGGTGTTGGGAAACGAGTGGTGTTGGGAAGCGGGTGGTGTTGGGAAGCGAGTGGTGTTGGGAAGCGAGTGGTGTTGGGAAGCGGGTGGTGTTGGGAAACGAGTGGTATTGGGAAACGAGTGGTGTTGGGAAGCGAATGGTGTTGGGAAGCGGGTCGTGTTGGGAAGCGAGTGGTGTTGGGAAGCGAGTGGTGTTGGGAAGCGGGTCGTGTTGGGAAGCGAGTGGTGTTGGGAAGCGAGTGGTGTTGGGAAGCGAATGGTGTTGGGAAGCGAGTGGTGTTGGGAAGCGAGTGGTGTTGGGAAGCGGGTCGTGTTGGGAAGCGAGTGGTGTTGGGAAGCGAGTGGTGTTGGGAAGCGAGTGGTGTTGGGAAACGAGTGGTGCTGGGAAGCGAGTGGTGTTGGGAAGCGGGTGGTGTTGGGAAGCGAGTGGTGTTGGGAAGCGAGTGGTGTTGGGAAGCGGGTCGTGTCGGGAAGCGATTGGTGTTGGGAAGCGGGTCGTGTTGGGAAGCGGGTCGTGTCGGGAAGCAAGTGGTGTTGGGAAGCAAGTGGTGTTGGGAAGCGAGTGGTGTCGGGAAGCAAGTGGTGTTGGGAAGCGAGTGGTGTTGGGAAGCGAGTGGTGTTGGGAAGCGAGTGGTGTTGGGAAACGAGTGGTGTTGGGAAGCGAGTGGTGTTGGGAAGCGAGTGGTGTTGGGAAGCAGGTCGTGTCGGGAAGCGAGTGGTGTTGGGAAGCAAGTGGTGTTGGGAAGCGAGTGGTGCTAGGAAGCGAGTGGTGTTGGGAAGCGGGTCATGTTGGGAAGCGAGTGGTGTTGGGAAGCGAGTGGTGTTGGGAAGCGAGTGGTGTTGGGAAATGAGTGGTGCTGGGAAGCGAGTGGTGTTGGGAAGCGAGTGGTGTTGGGAAGCGGGTGGTGTTGGGAAGCGAGTGGTGTTGGGAAGCGAGTGGTGTTGGGAAGCGAGTGGTGCTGGGAAGCGAGTGGTGTTGGGAAGCGAATGGTGTTGGGAAGCGAGTGGTGTTGGGAAGCGAGTGGTGTTGGGAAGCGAGTGGTGTTGGGAAGCGAGTGGTGTTGGGAAGCGAGTGGTGTTGGGAAGCGAGTGGTGTTGGGAAGCGAGTGGTGTTGGGAAGCGAGTGGTGTTTGGAAGCGAGTGGTGTTGGGAAGCGAGTGGTGTTGGGAAGCGAGTAGTGTTGGGAAGTGAGTGGTGTTGGGAAGCGGGTCGTGTCGGGAAGCGAGTGGTGTTGGGAAATGGGTCGTGTTGGGAAGCGAGTGGTTTTGGGAAGCGAGAGGTGTTGGGAAGCGAGTGGTGTTGGGAAGCGAGTGGTGTTGGGAAGCAAGTGGTGTTGGGAAGCGAGTAGTGTTGGGAAGCGAGTGGTGTTGGGAAGTGGGTCGTGTCGGGAAGCGAGTGGTGTTGGGAAGCTAGTGGTGTTGGGAAGCGAGTGGTGTTGGGAAGCGAGTAGTGTTGGGAAGCGAGTGGTGTTGGGAAGTGGGTCGTGTCGGGAAGCGAGTGGTGTTGGGAAGCTAGTGGTGTTGGGAAGCGAGTGGTGTCGGGAAGCGAGTGGTGCTGGGAAGCGGGTGGTGTTGGGAAGCTAGTGGTGTTGGGAAGCGAGTGGTTTTGGAAAGCGAGTGGTGTTGGGAAGCGAGTGGTGTTGGGAAGCGAGTGGTGCTGGGAAGCGAGTGGTGTTGGGAAGCGGGTCGTGTTGGGAAGCGAGTGGTGTTGGGAAGCGAGTGGTGTTGGGAAGCGGGTCGTGTCGGGAAGCGAGTGGTGTCGGGAAGCGAGTGGTGTTGGGAAGCGAGTGGTGTTGGGAAGCGAGTAGTGTTGGGAAGCAGGTCGTGTCGGGAAGCGAGTGGTGTCGGGAAGCGAGTGGTGTCGGGAAGCGAGTGGTGTTGGGAAGCGAGTGGTGTTGGGAAGCGAGTGGTGTTGGGAAGCAGGTCGTGTCGGGAAGCGAGTAGTGTTGGGAAGCGAGTGGTGTTGGGAAGCGAGTGGTGTTGGGAAGCGAGTGGTGTTGGGAAGCGGGTGGTGTTGGGAAGCGGGTGGTGTTGGGAAGCGAGTGGTGTTGTGAAGCGAGTGGTGTTTGGAAGCGAGTGGTGTCGGGAAGCGAGTGGTGTCGAGAAGCGAGTGGTGTTGGGAAGCGAGTGGTGTTGGGAAGCGGGTCGTGTTGGGAAGCGAGTGGTGTTGGGAAGCGAGTGGTGCTGGGAAGCGAGTGGTGTTGCGAAGCGAGTGGTGTTGGGAAGCGAGTGGTGTTGGGAAGCGAGTGGTGTTGGGAAGCGGGTCGTGTCGGGAAGCGAGTGGTGTTGGGAAGCGAGTGGTGTTGGGAAGCGGGTCGTGTCGGGAAATGAGTCGGGGTCAGAGGGTTAGGGGAGATGCCAGATGTTGGTTCAGTGAACGGGGGGGGGGGGGGGGGGGGGGGGGGATCGGGTCATGTGGTGTGGGGGTGTCCTGTCCAAGCCTGGGTCAGGGTTTTTTAATTAGTTACTCTGGAGTTAGAAGCGATTTTCTCCTTCTAACTCTTTTGCAATAAACTCCCGAAAAGACGTGCTGATAGGTGAATTAGACATTCTGAATTCTCCCTCAGTGTACCCGAACAGGCGCGGGAATGCGACTAGGTAATTTTCACAGTAACTTCATTGCAGTGTTAATGTAAGCCTACTTGTGACAATAAAGATTATTAAAACATTTTTTAACAAAAGGGTCAAACTGGCAGAACAATCCAAAGTTAACAAGTTAAATGAATTCTGCGGGATGGCTCCCAGGCCAGCCCAGTGTAATTGCCCAGCGGGAGTTCGCACTTCTGGGCAACTGTTGAGTAAACACTTACGTGGGAGCTCCCTGGAGGGATCAGCAGTGCCTCACTGCGATCCCCCCTAAATGTGAGTCTGGGGAACAGAGGTTGTGGACCACTGATTTGATGCTGGATTTGGCTTGTTCCGCGACCATTTGTAGCTTGTTGGACAACAGCACCATCTGGTGGATAGTAAAATCTTGCGACAAAAATTGCTCTTGAGGCTACTATTCTGCCATTCCACCCATATTCCCTTTTAATAAACTTAATAGTATTTTTATTAGTGTTATAAATAGGCTTACATTAACACTGCAATGAAGTTACTGTGAAAATCCACACTCCGGCACCTGTTCGGGTACACTGAGGGAGAATTCAGAACGTCCAATTCACCTAACAGCACGTCTTTCGGGACTTGTGGGAGGAAACCGGAGCAGCCGGAGGAGACCCACGCAGACACGGGGAGAACATGCAGACTCTGCACAGACAGTGACCCAAGCTGCGAATCGAACCTGGGTCCCTGCGAAGCCGCAGTGCTAACCACTGTGCTACCGTGCCACACCTTTTCCTCTCATCATGAATTATCTGCAAATTCAATCACTGACGATAAATCTTGTGCAGTGTATATGTGTACGTTACACTCATCGGGCACTCTCCTCCCTTTTTCACCTGCCTTTGTGTTGTTTCTTAACATTGTTCACTTTTTCTCTGTGTTGATCTGTGCTTCACTCTTGTCCTTTAGTTCTGATGGTTTGTACAGTGCTGAAGCAGTGTTGGACTCTCGGAGGTGCAATCTTACAGATGAGATATTGGATTTATGAAGTCGAAAGGGAATCCAAGCGATTATGGAGATGGGGTACAATAGCGGAATGCAGTTTGAAGGTCAAGATGACCTTGTTGAATCTGGACTCCAGGGGCCGGATGGTTTACTCCTCCTATTTCCACGTACTTTACTGAGGCGCTGAATGCCCTCTAAGTGAATGTATGTGATCCCACGGTCTTATTGGAAGAAACGCTCTTCATGGTATCCCAGCCAATATTTATCCCTCAATCAACATCCCTAATTATCTGGTCCTTATTGTCATAATATGCACCCGTGCACATCATGAGGTAAAAGCAGGCAGTGACAGACACCCAGGTAATATACAGAATGGAACACGACCAATCACCAGACAGAACACCAAAAGGGAGCTTCTAACTATAAAATACAATGTCATATTCAATATTTTCCCCGTGTCTTGACTGTGATAGAGAAATATAAACATGATTCATTAGGTAAGCAAAACTGAACTTTATTTCCGAATTAGAACTGACTGCTAGCAGTAAATGGCTGAGACTTTTGAAGTCGGAAGGCAGTCAAATACAAACTGCTGAGTCCGTCCCAAGTCTGCGATCTCACAGAAGAATAAGATGATTTTTATACATTATAGGATCAAGATAACATGAATACAACTTGGTCAGGAATTTGATCGAAAGTAAAACATAAGTAATATTGTCACCTTGCTGACCTTTAGGGGACTTGAGTTTCATATCATTATCTTGTCTTTGTTTTAAGAAAGGGAAGAATTTGTTTAGGAACAGGAAGAAATAGTTGTTCAGCTTGTTACGTATTAAGACTACTTCTAGTTTCAAGCCTTATCTTGACTCTCAGAGTCACCCAGTTCTCAGGACATGCTGTCTCTGTGTATTCTGTGCCTTAGGTTATATGAAATCAGTTTAAATTCACTTGTACCAAGAAAACTTGACTACTTTTCCCATCATGCCATTATTTGCTTCACACAATACCACAACACGAGGCATCAGCACTCCGCCTCTTTCCACTGGTGACAACTGTAGTGACAGTCAGGGTGTACAAATCATTCAACACGTTCTACACGTGGATCAGAGCTAGACTGATCTAGATAGTTAGTGTTAGTTTACTTAGAGTAGTAGAGAGTCAACCCACAGGCAGCTGTGTGCTTCGTTACTGGAGTTCAATAAATCTTATTGAACCAATGCCTACGTTTGGTGCATGCTTTATCGTTTATCTGCATCGTGTTGCAGTCCGTGTTACCCCAGGGTGAATAACACGACACTTATGTCATTGCTGTTTGATGGGATCTTGCTGTGCACCATTTGGTTGCCACATTCCCTACATAACAACAGTGACTACACCTTCGACTTCATTGGCTGGAAAACACCTTGGGCTTCTTGTGGGTCTGAAAAACATTACATAAGCACATGTTTCCTCAGGGAGAAAGGGCATTTAGGAGGGGCACAGTATGATCTCCACCCCTGCTGTCTACCCCCACCTCCCCTCCTGTCCATCCCCCCATTTCCTTGTTCCTCTTTGCATGCCCCCTTTGCAAAACTATAGTAGTTGTGGGGAACTGTTTCTTCCTCATCTATCCCATCCATGCTCCTGATGATTTTGTGAACTTTGATGAGTTCTCCTCTCAGCCTTCTCTGTTCTAAGGAAAACAACTCCAGCCTATCCAGTCTGTCCACGTAGCTGAAACGCTGCAGCCCAGGCAACATCCTCCTGAAACTCCTTTGTCCCCTGCGAGACAATGGACACGGTTTCAGTGAAAGGGAAGGATCATTGTCTGGGACATTATTCGAGACAAGCCATCTGGGTGGATTGTCACTTCTCAGCACGCAGGCCAAGCTCGGTGACTGCTCTTTCCTTGGGTAACCCTGTGATTTCCAGGGCCCGTTCCTGATAAGGGGTACAGGCCCAAATCTCTGGGATTCCTTCCCACCTCGCACCGCCTTTGCCCTCTCTCTCATATTATGGACTATCTCCTCCTGCGGGGACAAAGAGAAGACATTGGGAGCTGCATGCTTGATGGGTCGGGGAGGGGTCTATAGCAGATGGCATATGTGGGCACTGCACCTAGACATGAAGGGGTTCTGATGGTGGGTGCCAGGTTGTATGTTGGGATGGTGCGAGGTGTCAGCCGGTGGTTTGGTGGGGAGGTGGGGTGGCACAGGCACTTACTGCAGCTGCGCAGCATTGCTGACAGTGCTGCTGCTAGTTCTCCGACCCCCCCTCAAGGGAACAGGATGTCTCGTCACTTATCCGCGGCGTTGAGAAGCCCGGCCATGTCGGTATCCCCAAAGCAAGGAGCAGCTCCCCTTGCTGCCATCTCGTACCTTGACTGGGAGTGAGTGGTGAGGGAGCGTTTAAAAGCAGCTCCCCCTTGTTAGCGGTGAGCAGCTGAGTTGCGAGTTGGGTGAATCAGACGCGAGGGAGTCAGACAAGGTGGGTTTCATGTGGGTGAATACAGATCCACCCATTACAGCCGGTGCAAAATATCCCGCCAAGCTCTCCCTAAAGGAGACTTAGGGCACAATCTTCCAGCCACCCTGCACCGGATAAGCACCTCGCTGCGACACAGCGTGGCCGGTGAAAGCCGGGAGACCACGCTCCCAGGATCTACCCGGCTCACAACGCCTTGCGAGATTCAACCCGATCTTGCGAGACGTTCCAAAGGGAATCTCGCCCACAATGGGTGGGATCACTTTTAAACACCTCACAGTAAGCCTCACTCTAATGTGCTGATTCACCGGTACCTGAGCCTTTCGGATTAAATCCCTTTGCCCCGGAGATCGCAGGCGAGCGCCGTTCAGCACTTGTCCCCATGAACGAGGACCAGATGGAACGGCACTCGTGGGGGGTCTCCAAGGGGATCGGAGGCCTGTAGCTGCATGCCCTTTGGGCAGAGTGGTGCCGTGGCATTGCTGGTGCCATCTTGGTGCCCTGGCAATGCCACCTGGGTGCCATCCTGGCACTGCCAGGGTGCCAAGCTGGAATATTTTGCACACACGTGATTGGGCTGTGGTTGCCCACCGTGGATTTAGAAGGTCCGGCGGACCCTCCCATGTTGCGTCCTGGCTGGGGGGAGGTCGGGGATTTTATTTGAGGAACTCGGAGATCGGGACCCCATTTAAACATGGTGTCCCAATCTCTCGCGACAACGGGGAGTTCCAGCGAGCAGAGCTCCTCTTTGTAATAAACGGGGCTATGTGAGGTCTCGTATTCCTCGATAGGCTCCTTATTCAACATGAATAGCGTTGCGTAGCCATGCAACTGTGAGTGCCGGGAAACACGTGGCTAAACGTGTTCGCTAGGGGACTTTGTTCCCTTTTGGGAAGATCGCGCCCGGAGTCATTTCTGTGTGAATCACACTCGTTAACTCTGTTTCTCTCTCCACAGATGCTGCCTGATAGGTTGCACTTTCCCACCACATTTTATGTTATCGTCTCAGATTTCCAGCATCTGCAGTATTTTGCTTTTATTTGACTACTTGCTGAATTGGCAATAATAAGAACCGTTTATTGTCACAAGTATGAAGTTACTGTGAAAAGCCCCTAGTCGCTACATTCCGGCACCTATTCGGGTAAGCTCGTACGGGAATTGAACCCACGCTGCTGGCCTTGTTCTGCATCACAGACCAATAGTCTAGCCCACTGAGCTAAACCAGCCCAATTATACCCTTTTTGAGAAATACAAAGAACATAGAGCATACAGTGCAGAAGGAGGCCATTCGGCCCATCGAATCTGCACCGACCCACTTAAGCCCTCACTTCCACCCTAACCGTAACCCACTAACCCCTCCTAACCTTTTGGTCTCTAAGGGCAATTTATCATGGCCAGTCCACCTAACCTGCACGTCTTTGGACTGTGGGAGGAAACTGGAGCATCTGGAGGAAACCCACGTAGACACGGGGAGAACGTGCAGCCTCCGCACAGACAGTGACCCAGCGGGGAATCAAACCTGGGACCCTAGCACTGTGAAGCCACAGTGCCATCCACTTGTGCTACCGTGCTGCCCAAAATCTATTGTGATAAACTGAGGAGAGGTGAGCTGATTGACTCCTCCTCATCTGCTTGCAACAGCGCTCTCAGTGCAAAGCTTCTAGTGATTGCAATATTTTAACGGGGCCTGAGAGGTAAAGGTTTATCGTCTGAGAGTTATGTCAATCTGTCACCAACAGAGGGAGCACTTGCACCACATAAACATGAGCTATGTGTGATTACTGCTGTAAACTGTACTGGCTGTGTTTAAATGACTGGGACCGTAATGAAGTAATTTACTGCTAGAATTTCCTCCGATGTTGTCCCGAACAATGAAGAGATTTGAGTGGAAGATTGGCAGACCACCGTATTTAACTGGTGTCTTAGGGTTCCTTCAGCTGATCCGGAGTGGCCCAGATCGCATTGTGGTTCCTTCCCCACCCTGTTCCCACTTTGAAGATCTCCCTGTTACTCCGGCTGTTTCTCTATAACTTTGTCACGGGCTGTTTACTGCATCAGGTGTGGCTCAGTGGGTGCCACTCTTGCCTCTGACTCAGAAGGATGTGGATTGGGACAGAAGGCAGTTCCACACTGTCAGAGATGCTGATCTTTGGATGAGATGCTAAACCGAAGCACTGTCTGCTCCCCCAGGCGGACGGAAGCGGGCGATGTGCAAGAGGTCAAAGTTGGAGGATATTTCGTGGTGATCTGACTGAGGTGTTTAAAAGTTATAAAGGAACGAGACAGAGCAGATAGGAACAGACTGTTTCCAGTGGTTGTGGGGCCCATAATGGCTGCACATAAATTTAAGATGATATGATTTAGCGCAGGGAGCAAGTAATGTCTTATTACGCAGAAGGGTGCTTGGGCAGCACGGTAGCACAGTGGTTAGCTTCACACGGTTCCACACTGTTGCTTCACAGCGCCAGAGTCCCACGTTCGATTCCTGTTTGAGTCACTGTCTGTGCGGAGTCTGCACGTTCTCCCCGTGTCTGCGTGGATTTCCTCCGGGTGCTCCGGTTTCCTCCCACAAATCCAGAAAGAAGTGCTGTTAGGTGAATTGGACATTCTGAATTCTCCCTCAGTGTACCCGAACAGGCACCGGGACTTTTCACAGTAACTTCATTGTAGTGTTAATGTAAGGCAACGTGTGATAATGATTATTATTAGGTTGAAGCACTCACTACCAGAGTGAGCGATTGAAACAAAAACGAGTTTTTAAATGTTAAAAACGATTCAAATGTAAATTTTAGAATAGCTTAGTTTGGCAATTGTAGGGAAGGAGTGGTAGTGGAGGCAGGGATGTTGTGGTATTGCCGCTGGACTAGTAATCCAAAGACCCAGGGTAATACTGATGAAATTTCAATTTATTAAAAAATCTGGAATTAAAAATCTAATGATGATCAAGAAACCATTAGCAATTGTTGGAAAAACCCATCTGGTTCACAATGTCCTTCAGGGAAGGAAATCTGCCGTCCTTACCCGGTCTGGCCTCCATGTCACTCCAGACCCACAGCAATGTGGTTGATTCTCACAGTGCCTAGTACTGCTGCCTCACAGTGTCAAGGACCCGCATTCAATTATGGCCTTGGGTGACTGTGCAGAGTCTGCACGTTCTCCCCTGTGTCTGCGTGGGTTTCATCCGGGTGAATCCTGCACATTTTTGGGTTGTGGGGGCAAAACCCATGCAAGCACGGGGAGAATGTGCAAACTCCACACAGACAGTGACACAGAGCCGGGATCGAACCTGGGACCTCGGCGCTGTGAGGCAGCAGGGCTAACCACTGCGCCAGTGTGCTGCCCTTGATGGAGGGCAGTTAAGGATGGGCAATAAATGCTGGCCCAGCCAGCAACACCCACATCCTGCAAATGAATAAAAAATAAATAAGGGGGTGCAGGACCAGAACAGGTGTGCGGAGAAATGGGCAGTCGTACAGTGGAGGGTGAAGGGACTGATGATGACAACCCAGTGTTATAGGAGCAGAGGGTGAGGTAGTGAGAAATGGTGTTCCGAACCGGAACACAGGGAATGGAGCTTTTTCAATGTGTGTAAGACTCCTTTCTTACAAGTCCAACAAGAGAAGAAGCTGAAACAGGGCTATACAACTAATCACTTAATAGTGGGAGAGATGGGCAGAAAGCAAGATCGAAACAAATATGATCATTTGAGCAAAAAGGTGTTGGATAATAATATGGGATATTTTATGGATTGTAACCTTGCATCTATACGGAAGCTAGGGAGGAAATAGCAAAGGTATCATTATATATATATGTGTGTGTAAATCATTATTAAAGGGAATAGTGTATGCGGTTCCGACATATAAAAAGGAGAAATAGAATAAGTGCATTGAATTATGAGGCAGTGGAAAATATAATTCCAATTCTCTTCCCACACCTCGTGGTGCACTTAACCAGATTTTTGTCTCTTATTCCCAGAACAGGTTGCTAGTCTGTCACCAGAGGCTTAAAGCTTGAGAGGCGTCACACCACGTCTGACCAGGAGTCTCGCCCACTCGTACCACCAGCCATTGGCGCGTTTGGAAGGATCTTGCAGGTTGATACCGTGATATGAATGAAGCTTCCTTGACCATCAAGTCCTGCGAAGTGGGAATTGTACCTGGAGTCTCTGGCTTGGAGGCAGGGATGCTATCCACTGCCCAACAGGGCCTAGACGGCTTTTTAGAATTAATTCTTGGGATGTGGGCACACATTGCAAAAGCTCCATTACCTGTGTTCCTGTTCGGAGCACCATTTCTCACTACCTCAGCCAGCATTTATTGCCCATCCCTAATTACTCTTGAGGAGGTGTTGGTGAGCTGCCTTCTGGAATCGCTGCAGATCCTGTGGTGTAGGTGCATCCACAGTGCTGTTAGGGAGGATGTCCCACGGTTTTGACCTAGCAGCAGTGAAGGAACGGTGATATATTTCAGGATGGTGAGTGGCTTGGAGGGGAACTTCCAGGTGGTGGGGTCCCCAGGTATCTGCTGCCATTGGCTTTCTAGATGTTAAAACGTCGCCATAATCCCAGATGACCAGAGGCTCCTTTCCCTTTGAGGGGGGAGAGCTGACTGGTGGTGGTTTAACCTGAGGATCATCACACCTCAGGCGAGGGGCAAGGTTGAGAAGGCGGGGCCTTCATGAATAACCTCAGCCGGTACGGGAATTGAACCCGCGCTGCTGGCCTTGTTCTGCATCATGAGCCAGACCTCAGCCAACTGAGCTAAACCGGCCTCCTTCCAGATGGTAGGGGTCGTGGGTTTGGAAGGTGCTGTCTAAGGAACCTTGGCAAGATACTGTCATGCATCCTGTAGATAGTACACACGGCTGCTATTGTGCGTTGGTGGTGGAGGATTGAATATTTGTAGAAGGGGTGCCAATCAAGCGGGCTGCTTTGTCCTGGATGGTGTCGAGCTTCTTGAGTGTTATTGGAGCTGCACTCATCCAGGCAAGTGGAGAGTATTCCATTACACTCCTGACTTGTGCCTTGTAGATGGTGGACAGGCTTTGGGGAATCTGGAGGTGAGTTACTCCCTGCAGGTTTCCTAACCTCTGACCTGCTCTTGTAGCCGCAGTATTTATGTGGCTAGTCTAGTTCAGTGTCTGGTTAATAGTAACCCCCAGGATATTGATAGTGGGGGATTCGGCTCATAACCAGAGATGTAATAGAAAAAAAAATCTAGAAACTGAAAATGCAACAGTTTCAAACAGATTTCAAAAAGTAAGTTTATGCTTGACTAATGTTTGAAGAAGACCGGGTAAGTAAGTTCAATGCCATAGTCATAGTGGGCGTGATTCGCCGTTCCTGTGACGAAGTTTGATGCTGGGACAGAATTCATGGACTTCCACGACAGCAAAACTGGCGCTGAACCTGGACCGATTCAGTGACTGTTGAGGAGTTAGCACCATTGCCACATGGAACACTATTTATTGCAATGAGAAACGGTGCTGGATTCTCTGGGTCCGGGATTGCCACTGAGGAGGCTGACAAGCTGCAGCTGCATATACACGCTGCACTCCCCACACACACTCATCCCAGTGAACAAGATGGCACTGGGTACGCTGGAGCGGCCCATACAGCTAATTGGTCGGCTGGGGCCAGAGGGCACCGAGGAGGGTGGCCTGGGAGGAAGCCCATATGACCTGTGGCCCGAAGTTAGGGGCTGGTTTAGCACACGGCTAAATCTCTGGCTTTTAAAGCAAACCAGGGCAGGCCAGCAGCCCGGTTCAATTCCCGTACCAGCCCCCCCGAACAGGCGGCGGAATGTGGCGACTATGGGATTTTCACAGTAACTTCATTTGAAGCCTACTTGTGACAATAAGCGATTTTCATTTCATTTTTCATTTCAAGTTCACAGTGAGCAGACAGTGGCGTGTGCAGCTGCATGGCTGCCTTGCCGGTCGTGGCAATGGTGTTCCATGCCAGTCCACCCCGACCCCACAACCCACCTCCTAGCAATGCCCCACTACTCCCCCCCCCCCCCCCCCCCCCCCCCCCCCCGGCCCTGGCAGAAGCCCCCCGGCCAGCAGTACAACTGTCAGCAAACTATGGAGATGTTGGACGCTTTCCGTTACCCCGTCTCTCTTCCTCAACAGCCAAGGTGCCCGTTTCACGCTTTTTAAAAGCAGAGATGAACCTCACCATTGGGAATTCAACCCATTGGAGGGGGAGAATCACGGAGGCCCCGGAGAATACCGGGCTGGGCCCGCTATTGATATGCAAACAGTGTTTACTGTACGTGCGTTCTGCAATGCCGATGTCAAGGCAACGGACAATTGCGATATGGCGTGAAATCGGCACCCACCGCGAATTTGGAGTGGGAACCAATTCTCCACCCAATATATCTGGGATTTTCAGAAGGCTTTCAGTAAGGGACTGCAGAGTAGACTCATCAATAAGGTCAGGATATTTAGAGTCAAAGAACAATGAGAAAAATGGATGAGTAACTAGTTACAAAAAAGAGAATGGAGAGTAGAAGTTAGTTGAAATTAAAATGAAATGAAAATCGCTTATTGTCACGAGTAGGCTTCAATGAAGTTACTGTGAAAAGCCCCTAGTCGCCATATTCCGGCGCCTGTCCGGGGAGGCTGGCACGGGAATTGAACCGTGCTGCTGGCCTGCTTGGTCTGCTTTAAAAGCCAGCGATTTAGCCCAGTGAGCTAAACCAGCCCCTAGTTACTCAGGAAGGTGGTGTTCCACAAGGACCTGGGTGGGCTCAACATTTTTCACCATTTACATGAACGTTTTGGACTCCGGAATTGGCAACTGATCTTCAAAATTTGTGGATGGCCCCAAATTTGTGGGTTCAGCTAATAGAGAAGAATACTGCAGAAATGCACAGGAATCCATTCAGAAACCTGGAGAATGGGTGCGTAATTGGTGAATGAATTTCAGTGTCGGTGAGTGCGACATCATTCATTTCGTTCGGCAGAGTAAAGAGGATTTATACTGGAAAATAAATGACTATGTGAAGAGAGGAACAGAGGGATCTACCCACTAAAAGTAGTAACGCACGTTAATAAGGGCCGAAGTAAAGACAGCGAAACAATACAATTAATTTCTAGAGGGATAGTCAACAATTCTTCTCTCCAATGTTGAGCCCACCCAGGATGGAGAAGCACTGGAGAAGATGCAGAGAGAATTTACTCGAATTTAACCAGAACTGGGAGGTTGTATTTATCAGGAAAGATTGAACAGGGTGCGACTCTTTTCCCTAGAAAGGAGAAGATTGAAGGGTGACCTGATAGAGAGCTTCAAGGTCAGGATGGGGTTTGATCGACTGGACCAAGAGAAAATGTTTAAATTTGTGGGTGAACGAGGGACAATAAATGTAAGTAAATTGAATAAGGAATTCCGGAGAAAGCTCTTTGCCCGAAGAATGGTTTGAATGTGGAACTCGCCGTAATATTGAGGTGAATAATGTAGGTACTTTGAAGGCGAACACAAGGGAGAAAATAATTTTCGCTGAGTTTAAATGTGGGAGGAGGCTTGGGTGGAGTTGTTAGGCCAATTGACTTGGCTCCGTGTTGTAAATACTTTATCATACATTGGAATCTAGTGTGGGAGGAGCGGGAAGAGGACTGAGTGGGGATTGGTACTCTGGTGTGAGGGTAGCAGTGGACGGAGGCTGTGATTTGCAGGTGGAAGTGTTTGATAGTTAAAGCCATGGGATAGTTTCTAGGGAGATACACTAAGGCATTGACCTTGAAGACAATACACTGGGAGAAGAGGTTGGCCAGAAAAAGGCTGATAGGTGTTCAGCCAGAGGGAATCCTGGATGTAGGGTGGAGGATAGGAGATTGGCATAAGGAAAGGATTACACAAATTGTAAATACGGAGATTTGTTTTTAAGCAGAGAAATGTATGTCAAACTGCACTTACACTTCAAGATGCGTGTTAATTTGAAATGATCTTCCTGTTTGTAGATGTAATTTTCCTGACTGGGAAATCTCCCATCCCACCCTCAACGTTACACCTTCATCAGGAGGAGTGCAGACTATCAACTAGAATTTGATTAATATGCAAATTCCAGGCAATAGCAGCTCAAGAGGAGGGTAATTAATCACTAGTTAAAACAAATTAATACATACATCAGTTTTGTCAGAAACACGCTTTGGGTTAATCGTCCGTAAAATTGGAAGTCCAAAGGATGAGGTGTGGAATAATGTTGTGAATAACGTATTCAAATCCCGCCCCTCTCTTTCTCTAATCCCTGATCAGTCACACTTCAGTTGCTTGCTTATTACAGACACATAGGCAGAGCCAAAAACCTTCAGACACACATACACATTGAGACACTCACACAAACCAGTATCCACAGGGCCTGCACACACACACACAGAAGAGAAACACACATTTATAGAAACAGGCATTGACACGCAGACATAGACAAACATGCATTCAGACACACACACACACACACAAACGACATTCTGCATCACAGAACAAATCCTAAAAATAATTTTCTCCACCTCCTCAGGCAGTTTGTAACGATACGCTGCAGCAACATCAGTATAACCTCAACGCCAAGCTCTTTAATGTCTATTTAGCTTCCACTTAGTGAGAATTTCAGATGTATGATGATGATACTATCCATTCATCTACCTATTTATCTATCTAACCCTGTGCTTCCCTCTCCATCTATCTATCCGCTGACTCTATCTATCCATCATTCTGTCCCTTTCTCTCTCTATCTCTATCATTTCATATCTCTATCCCTGCTTCTATGCATCTCTATCTTTCTATCCATCACTGTTCCTATCCTTCTATATCTCTGCCTGTGCACCCATTTATCTAATAAAGCTAAATCTACCCTGGTGTGTCTGCCTCTTTCTCGTGCTCTGTACGTACCTATTTCAGTTTGTCTCAGTCAGAATATAGTCATATGTTCGTCTAATATATTGATTGACTGGGTTAACGTTCTGTTACATGAAACAGGTACACAGTTGTGTGGGGGGTATTAGGGCAGCATGGCTAGCACAGTGGTTAGCACAATTGCTTCACAGCGCCAGGGTCCCAGGTTCGATTCCCCGCTGGGTCACTGACTGTGCGGAGTCTGCACGTTCTCCCCGTGTGTGCGTGGGTTTCCTCCGGGTGCTCAGATTTCCTCCCACAGTCCAAAGACGTGCCGGTTAGGTGGATTGGCCATGATAAATTGCCCTTGATGTCCAAAAAGGTTAGATGAGGTTACTGGGTTGCGGGGATAGGGTGGAGACATGGGCTTAAGAGCACTAAGTGCTCTTTCCAAGGGCCGGTGCAGACTTAATGGGCCAAATGGCCTCCTTCTGCACTTAGATTCTATGGTTCGATGGGTGGTCAACTCATTTGACTGGAGTCTTATACAGAATGATGTGAAAGATGCACGTTCAGACTGTGGTCACTCATGAAGACCTTCTTGCGTTGTCTTACACTTGTGGAGTGGTGTCCCTCCAGTTATATGTAACCAATTGTCTCTTACTATTGGGGAGAGATGCCTATGGTCCTTTGTTGATTATGGTTAATTGCCGTACCGTTCATGGAGAATGAGGCAGTGACACAGTTGCAAGAGGGTGACAGAAACATTTTTGGAGTGATCATGAGACATATTGAAATTATTGTAGAACCTTTAACCTTATTGTAGCCCCATAGATATCTGAGAAATACAGAGAGGAAACAGGGGAATTGCATTGTCATGAATATGTTCCCTGGAATGAAGAACTTGTCTTTTGAGGAACGGTTGAGGACTCTGGGTCTGTACTCGTTGGAGTTCAGAAGGATGAGAGGGGATCTTATTGAAACTTACAGGATACTGCGAGGCCTGGATAGAGTGGACGTGGAGAGGATGTTTCCACCTGTAAGGAAAACTAGAACCAGAGGACACCATCTCAGACTAAAGGGACGATCCTTTAAAACTGAGATGAAGAGGTATTTCTTCACCCAGAGGGTGGTGAATCTGTGGAACTCTTTGCTGCAGAAGGCTGTGGAGGTCAAATCACTGAGAGTCTTTAAGACAGAGATAGATCGGTTCTTGATTAATAAGGGGATCAGAGGTTATGGGGAGAAGGCAGGAGAATGGGGATGAGAAAAATGTCAGCCATGATTGAATGGCAGAGCAGACTCGATGGGCCGAGTGGCCTAATTCTGCTCCAATGTCTTGATGTTTGTGATAATTAAATATATTAAACAGCCAACAGCATACCAATATGATGTGTTAATCAAATAAACAAACATGGTGCCTTCCACAACCTCAGAACATTCCAGATTGCTTTCCATCCAATGAACTACTTGTTGAAGTGTGATCACTGTTGTAAAGGAGAAAACGCTGTCGCCTAATTTGTGCACAGCAAACTGCGACGTCATTTTGACAGATAATGTGATTCACTGAAGTACTGGATTAATGTTGGTCAAGATGCTGGAGCAAACGTGACTTGTACAATGTGATGGGATTGTTTACGGCCGTCCCAGAGGGCAGATACGGTCTTGGTTGGTGCCGATAAGGAAAAGAAGAAAGTCACAGATTTCTATAGCATCTTTCATCACAGCTGGCTGTTCCGAAGTTCTCTGCAGCCAATGAGGCAGTTGTATGTTCAGGAAACATGGCAGCCAATTTGCGCTGAGCAATTTCCCACAAACAACATTGTGACAATACCCACAGACACACGTAGTGACATGTGTGCAAACACACGTTGTTTTCGGCAATGCTGATTGATCAATAAATGTTGGGCAGGACAGGGAGAATCTCCTTGCCCTTCTTTGTTTAAAAATATGGGCGGCACAGTGGTTAGCACTGCTGCCTCAGCGCCAGGGACTCGGGTTCGATTCCCGGCTTGGGTCACTGTCTGTGTAGGGTGGTCTTTAAAATGGTCGAATTCAGACTCGATGGGCCGAATGGTCTCCTTCTGCACTGTAGGGATTCGTGGGCAGCATGGTAGCTCAAGTGGCTAGCACTGTGGCTTCACAGCGCCAGGGTCCCAGGTTCGATTCCCCGCTGGGTCACTGTCTGTGAGGAGTCTGCACGTTCTCCCTGTGTCCGCGTGGGTTTCCTCCCACAGTCCAAAGTAGTGCAGGTTAGGTGGATTGCCCATGCTACATTGCCCTTGGTGTCCAAAAAGGTTAGGAGGGGTGAAGGGGAGAGGGTGGAAGTGAGGGCTTAAGTGGGTCAGTGCAGACTCGATGGACCAAGTGGCCTCCTTCTGCACTGTATGTTCTATGATTGTATGAAATACCATGGCGTCCTTTCCATCCGACATTCAGAAAGCAGCATCTCTGATAGTACACCATCAATACAGCACTGAATTATATGCCCAAGTCTCCCGAGTGGGTCTCCGAACCCAGTACTTTCTGAGTAAGAAGAGACAGGTCTATCCATTGAATCATAGTTAACAATGTATATTCAGTACAATCGGTTCTCAGCACAACTCACCTTTTAGCATTTGTTTCTAGTTGTGACTTGGGACATATTTAACAGTGTTTGAAAGGCCACCATTCAGGACATTAAACCAAGGTATGCCTGGTGGTTTTGGCTAGACGTTAAGCAGAGAAAGATGGGTTGTGGGACTAAATTGGACAGCTCTTTCAAAAAGCACGGACTAAATCACCCCAACCCTCACTGTAAAGTACGAGATGAGCTGAATTTAATGGCCGCGGTTGAGATCCCGTGCACTGGCTGGAAAGCGAGTTGCAATGCCACCCTGACATCTCTATCCTGCTAACTGCTGCCTCCAGAGTTCCTGTGTCTTTAAAAGCAAAGAGCCTGCCTCCAAGAGCTGCCAACCAATTGGTTGGCTAGCAGCTCTTCCGGCCCAACAGTGCCAACTGGAGCGATGGCCAATGCTGGGACTGCAACAGGACGCAGCATCAATGGACACACCAGAAACTAAGATGGGTGGGATGGGCCGGCATGGATAGTCAGATAGGCCCTGGTGATGGGTGGGGGATGTTGGCTGGTGATTCGAGGGGCATGGGGTGCCTGAATTGGAGGCATGTAGAAAGGCCATTTGGGTATACCCCACATGCCACGCTCAAGGAGCTAAATTAATTTCCAGGCAGGAAGTCCATCCTCTACCTTGCCTATCCCTGACTTAAGAGGGAGTCAGGAAGCTTTCCCACCTAATTATACAGCCCCCTGCCTCCCACATCTCTCTAGCGATGATTAAATTCCACTATGGTTCTGGAATATCTTATATGTAGAAATTTGTCCCAAACCTCTTTATATGGGAGGGCGGAAAATCAGAGAGCAGATGGAAATTGGGAAAAATATTGCAAGGTGCTCCACACGAGCGTAAACCAGACAGAAAGTGACACTGACCCATTTAAGAATCACTAGGACCAAAAACTTGCTAAGTTTCAGAGTGCAAGGCCTTGGCAGTGAATGGGGGTTTGCCGGGGCGGGCGGGTGGGGGCGTTCACAGGGAGAAAGCTGAGCTGTGGCATTAAATTGGAAAGCTTTTTTATGGCTGGTCATGGGCTTCATCCCTGCTTTCCGTCCCACTCCCCAAACGTCTTGACCTCCAAGAGACCAGGGGTGGAATTCACTGTTCCTGAGTCTAAGTGTTGACGCCGGCGTAGGATTCGTGGACTTCTATGATAGCAAAACTGGTGTCACACCTGGACTGATTCAGCAACCGTTGAGGGGCCAGCACCAGTGCCAAGTGGTACACAATCGATTCCAAAGAGAAACGGGGCAGCACGGTAGCAGAGTGCTTCACAGCTCCAGGGTCCCAGGTTTGATTCCCGGCTTGGGTCACTGTCTGTGCGGAGTCTGCACGTTCTCCCCGTGTCTACGTGGGTTTCCTCCAGGTGCTCCCGTTTCCTCCCACGGTCCAAAGATGTGCAGGTTAGGTGGATTGGCCATGCTAATTTGCCCCTTAGTGCCCAGAAATGTTATGTGGGGTTATGGGGATAGGGTGGAGGTGTGGGTTTTAGTAGATTGCTCCTTCCAAGAGCCGGTGCAGACTCGATGGGCTGAATGGCCTCCTTCTGCACTGTAAATCCTCTGATTCTAAGGTGCCGGATTCGCTGGGTCCGTGATTTACACTTGGGAGGCTGACAAGCTGCAGCCGCAAAAACACCCTGCACTCCCCACACACCCCATCCCAGCCAATAAGACGGTACTGGTTGCGCTGGAGCGCGCTTATTCAGTTTACTGTAGGCACGGGGTGGAACACACATTGAGGCCGCTGTGGAGGCACTGGAGAATTGCAATTTAGCATGAACCCAGCGTCCGCTACGATCCTGGCATCAAAACCTATTCTCTGCCCAATCCCATTTCCCGATTTCGGCGCCGGCCAACGGGAAAATTCCCGCCCCAGATATTTGTCCACCTCCGCCTTAAATAAATTCAGTGATGGCACATTAACAACCTACTGGGGCAGGGAATTCAAAAGATTCACAACCCTTCGAGTGAGAAAAATTCTCCTCATCTCAGTCCCACATTATCGTCCCCTATTCTGAAACTGTCTTCGCGATCCCCCAGCCATAAGCTGCCTCCAGAATCGCTGTCCGATTAAGGGCAGTGCGCAGGATTCCAAAGCTGGAGGCGCAACCAGAGGGCACACGTGGAATCATAAAATAGTAATCACAGAATCCCTCCAGTGCAAAAGGAGGCTACGTCGCCCATCGAGTCTGCACCACCCTCTGCCAAAGCACCCCAAATAGGCCCATGCCCCCAATCTATCCCCATAACCCTGTAACCCCACCTGACCTTTTGGACACTGAGGGGCAATTTTACCATGGTCACCTAACCTGCGCATCTTTGGACTGGGGGAGGAAACCAGGGAAGCCGGAGGAAACCCACGCAGACGTGGGAAGAACGTGCCAACTCCTCACAGTCACCCAAGGTCGGATTCGAACCTGTCCTTGGTGCTAAGCACTGTGCCACCGTGCCACTGCTGGACCATCTCTGGATGGTCAGCATGTCCACTGAAAGGGGTGACGTTAGGTGAGATGTAGGGCACCTCAATAATAGGCGCCCTTGGTTGACTCCTGTAGGTACACCTGAATAGTCAAATTTAGTATTGAAAATTACGTTCATACAATGTTTCCTCTTATAAGCAACAATTATGATGTCCTGTTGTTTGATCCTAATTGGATCCTCTTCTAATTTGATTATCTTGCCTGAGGGATCAGTATCCTTCCTCGGGTTGTGCATTCCCCTTGTGTATTGGTGGCCCAGGGTTAATGTGCTTGTGGGACAGTCTGACCAGAACACTGCCAGAGTGATAGACCGCCGGCTTGTTATTGTTGGCGCACAGTTTAGCTCTGATTTTACTGGTGAGAGAATACTTACATTTTTTCACTTTATGGCCACAAGCATCTTGTTAGTCAGTTTATTTGAACGCATGTAAAAAAACATGCAATTGTTTCTCTTCAGATGTCACCAGTTCCTTTTTGAAAGACACGGTTTAGTTTGTCTCCACCTCACTCTGGGGTGCAGCATTCCAGATCCAAACTGCGCGCTGTGCTAAAAAAGAAACTTTTCCTTCGTGTCGCCCTTGCAGCTTCTGCCATTCGGCCTATAGTTATGTCCTCTGCCTCTGTCATCTACCATTGGGAACAGTTTCTCCCAATCTACTCTGACCTGATTCCTCATGATTTAGACCATCTCGATCAACTCTCCTCTCACCCCTCTTTTGCCCTCGCCTTGACAGCACCAGCTTCTCCAATCTATCTTCCAAACTAAAGTCCTCCCTTCTCTGGAATCTTTTCTGCACTCTCTCTAAAGCCTTCAAATCTTTCCTAAAGCTCAGCATTGGACACAATACTCCAATTGAGGCTAAACCAGTGTTTTATAAAATTCATCAGAACTGACTGGCTTTTCCGCTTTATCTCCCTAATTGCGAAGCTCAGGCCTTGTTGTCCACTTTCTTAACCAACTGTAACAACTGTGATACTATCAATAATAAATGTAAATTATTGGAAGAAAACAAGTGATATTAAGAGCAGCAGCGATCTCCTCTGCCGTCAGGGCATTTGCTCAGTGGCAGGACAAGATGCAGAGTGGTCTCCCACACTCGGGGTGTGGGCAGATGATTTAAATGCTGAAAGTTTCTGTCGAGGGCCGTTTTGTGGAGCCACTGGCATTTTACTGATGGCGGGAGGTGGGGGGGGGGCACACTACCCACTTTTCGGTGGGTGGAAAGGCCATCAGCTTCCTCCTGCTCTCCTCGGACCCATCTGATCTAATGGCTCCATTGTCCAAAGAGGGGTCTGCGGGCAGGTGAGACAGCCCCTGTGACCTCTCACCCTGGGCGGGGGCGGGGGGGGGGGGGGGGGGGGGGGTTGCCTCTGGCCTTCAGACCCTTGAGCTTTTTACTTTTGTTACTGACTGTTGGATGTTTGAGGTCTCCTGTCTGCCTCAGCAGTGACCACCTTGCTTGGTGCCCGTTTTTGTGCACCAACCTTTCACAGCATAGACTGATTCTTAGGTCACTTTGGTTGGCGCGGTTGTCCCCGTATTGACCACTTGTGATGGAATTAGCAGCATCTCACCCCTGGCTAGTGAAGGCTGCTGAAGGAGTAATGCTACGAGCGGTGGATAGCTGGAAATCAACCCATCAATCGCCGCTTGCTCCTCAGTAAGACGGTATCTCAGCCCATTAACTGGGACCAAACTGGTGTTGAGAAACCATCTGAATCCATCTTTGGAAATTAATAAATTTAGAGTAAGGATTCTGAGTTCCAAAACGAACAAGAATAATGTCTGATTATAAGCTGCCATTGTACCAGAACATTCCAAACACATTTGGCACTTATGTGAGATTCATAGAAATAATCAGCGATCTTGAACCCCAAAAATTCCTTTTTCTAGAAACATGTCAATTTATTGGGTGAGCTGAGAAGTGAAGGCAGCTTTAAACCGAAAAGCTTGATCTGTCGCTTGCTGAACACCAGTTGTTTAAATTAATCTTTAATGACTTTAATTTTGGAATGGGAGAAACCAAAGTGAGATGAAGGGGTCCCTCACCCCAGTGCCCTCTGTGAGATGGTCACTGAACCCCTGTCTATTCTGAGGAGATTGGTGAATGTTCATTCTTGGGATGTGAGTGTCACTGGTTAGTCCTAATTGCCCTGAGGAAGTTGACGGTGAGCTGCTTTCTTGAACCGCTGCTGTCCATGTTGTCTAGGTCCACCCGCAGTGCTGTTAGGGAAGGAGTTCCAGGATTTTGACCCAGCGATGGAGAAGGACATTTCAATTCAGGTTCTGAAAGACTTTGAGCGTTTGAATTTACAGCATCATTTTCACCTCTTCACTATTGAAGCTCTTATTAGTGTTACCAAAACAAACATCGCCTCCTGTTAGGATGCTCTGCATCATTTCCATTGCAGAGTCACAGCAGTTACTCAGAATATTAAAAGGGACAGATTGTAATGCTTTCCCAGCACAACTGGCCAGCTTTGAAATTCCATCAACTACTTTTGTTTCAGATTTCAGGCATTTGCATTTTTATTTTCTCTCAAATATTCTTGACAAACAATACTTAAAAAAATAATTGCATTGTTTAATGGAATTTAGTTGGAGGCTATTTTGCCACATATGGTTAAAATACAATTAGTAATCCATGCTTGTATATGCCACACACACACAACACAGACTCACAAGCAAAACAGACTCGTAACAATCATTAAAATGTACACATGCAAAACGCAGGCATGCACGCACAACAAACATTCAAGGGCACACACACTCAAAACACAGACTCACAACATACATGAAAGTACACACACGCATAAAACACACACACAACACAGACTCACAAGCAAAACAGACTCGTAACAATCATTAAAATGAACACATGCAAAACGCAGGCATGCACGCACAACAAACATTCAAGGGCACACACACTCAAAACACAGACTCACAACATACATGAAAGTACACACACGCATAAAACACACACACAACATAGACTCACAACGACATTAAAGTACACACACGCATAAAACACACACACAACATAGACTCACAACAGACATTAAAGTACATACACGACACAGATGCATAATGGATATCACCACAGGAGTTCCTCACGATAGTAATAATAATCTTTATTAGTGTCGCACGTAGGACTACATTAACACTGCAATGACATTACTGTGAAAATCCCCTAGTTGCCACATTCCGGCGCCTGTTCGGGTACAGAGAGGGAGATTTCAGAATGTCCAATTCACCTAACAAGCACATCTTTTGGGACTGGGGGAGGAAACCGGAGCACCCGGAGGAAACCCACGCAGACACGGGGAGAACTTGCAGGCTCCACACAGACAGTGACCCAAGCGGGGATGGAACCTGGGACCCTGGTGCTGTGAAGCAACAGTGCTAACCACTATGCTACCGTGCCACCCTGAGGGCCAACCATCTTTGACCGCAGTGACCTTTCCCCCATTATAAGGTCAGGGGGAGGCATGTTTGCTGATGATTGCACAGTGTTTAGTACCATTTGTAACTCTTCAGATACTGAAGCAGTCAGTGTACATATGCAAAAAGACTTGGAAAAATGTTCCGACTTGGGCTGATAAATGGGAAGTAAAATTTGCATGGCGCAAATGCCAGGCAATGGTTTCTCCAACAAGAGAGAATCTAACCATTCGATAATATTATCATCACTAAATCGTTAACCGGCTACATCCTGGGGATTACTATTGGCTAGAAACTAAATGCACCAGCCATGTAAATATTGTGGCTAAAAGAGTTGGTCAGAGGTTGAGAATTCTCCACTGCGTAACTCACCTCATGACACCCAAAAGCCCATCCAGCACCATCAAGGCAAACGTGTGATGGAATACACTCCACTTTCTTGGATGAGTGAAGCTCCAACAACACTCAAGAAACTTGACATTAAGGACACAGAACATCCAGGACAAAGCAGCCACCTTGATTGGCACCACCAACCAATACTTAAATATTCACTCCCTCCACCAATGATGTACAGTGGCAGCAGTGTGTACCATCCCCAAGGGGCAATCTAGCAACTCACAAAGTCTCCTTCGACAGCTCCTTCCAAATGCTCAACCTCTGCCCCTTAGAAAGACAAGAGCAACAGATCCATGGGACCGTCTGCAAGCCCCCCCTAAGTCACACACCATCCTGACTTGGAACTATATCCCTGTCCCTTCACTGCTGCTGCTGGATCACAATCATGGAATTCCCTTCCTAACAACATTGTGGATGTATCTGCACAACATGGGCTGCAGCGGTTCAAGAAGGCGGCTTATCTCCACCGTCTCAATTAAGAATAGGCAACAAATTAGTGACGCTCACATCCCGTGAAGGAATTTAAAAAGCAAAGATTTTTTTAAAATAATAAATATTCCAGAAAAATGGTGGACTGTCAATTAAATTTGATCAGTTTGGGGCTCAGAAATTTTCAGCGACTGTGAATAGGTGCTCCCTCTGCTGGTTGGAGTGCAGAAGGACAGGTGTGCTGTGACACTAGAAATAAGGCAGAGGAAATCTTCCCATTAGGTTTGTCATGTTTCTAACACTCAACAACCTTGAGAAATCCTTCCTGTTAAGGACAGCATCAAATAAATATTATTGTTATTTCCTAGTGGGACTAGCTGTCTGAAGCCAGCTGATAGATGGGACCGCGTTGCTTCATATGCAAAATGCCCACGCTTGGCCCAAAGGATTTGCAGAATGATTTTGAAGGGTGGTATGGTCTACGTTTGTTTATAGAAAAAGGGAAATAAATAAATTAAACATCATTAATGCTTCCGGAAGCATCCCAACACTTGCTTTTACATAAATATAAAAGCAAATTACTGCGGATGCTGGAATCTGAAACAAAAACAGAAAATACTGGAAAATTTGACAGCATCTGTAGAGACAAAAGGGAGCTAACATTTCGAGTCCAGATGATTCTTTGTCAAAACTATCAATTTGCTTTGACAAAGAGTCATCCAGACTCGAAACGTTAGCTCCCTTTTCCTTCCACACTTGCTTTTGCGTAGTACCTTTCACACAGTAAAACATTTCAAGGTGAATTGCTCTTGCGAAGAAGGAGGCCATTTGGCCCATCGAGTCTGCACCAGCTCTCCAAGCAAGCATCGTGGCTTAGTGCCAATCCCCTGCCTTTCCCCCGTAACCCTGCACATTGTTTCCAGCAGAAAGCATTCACGGAAGCATTTTCAAACAAAGGTGGTATTGGAGCAGGTGGCTGGCGGCACGGGAGCACAGTGGTTAGCACTGTTGCTTCACAGCTCCAGGGTCCCATGTTCGATTCCCGGCTTGGGTCACTGCCTGTGTGGAGTCTGCATGTTCTCCCTGCGTCTGCGTGGGTTTCCTCCCACAAGCCCTGAAAGACGTGCTGTTAGGTAATTTGAACATTCCCATACCAGCCTCCCCGGACAGGCGCCAGAATGTGGCGACTAGGGGCTTTTCACAGTAACTTCATTGAAACCTACTCATGACAATAAGCGATTTTCATTTCACATTCTGAATTCTCCCCCTGTGTACCCGAACAGGCGCCGGAATGTGGCGACTAGGGGCTTTTCACAGTAACTTCATTGCAGGGTTAATGTAAGCCTACTTATGACAATAATAAGATTAGAAAATAGAACATAGAACAGTACAGCCCCTTCGGCCCTCGATGTTGTGCCGAGCAATGATCACCCTACTCAACCCCACACCCGTAACCCAACAACCCCCCCCTTAACCTTACTTTTAAGGACACTACGGGCAATTTAGCATGGCCAATCCACCTAACCCTCACATCTTTGGACTATGGGAGGAAACCGGAGCACCCGGAGGAAACCCACGCACACACGGGGAGGACGTGCAGACTCCGCACAGACAGTGACCCAGCCGGGAACCGAACCTGGGACCCTGGAGCTGTAAAGCATTTATGCTAACCACCATGCTACCGTGCTGCCCCTAATGCTTGGTCAAAGAGGTAATTTTAAGGATTGTTTATTCCACCTAGTTTTCCACTCCCATTTTACAGAACGGTAGCACGGTAGCATGGTGGTTAACATAAATGCTTCACAGCTCCAGGGTCCCAGGTTCGGTTCCCGGCTGGGTCACTGTCTGTGCGGAGTCCGCACGTCCTCCCCGTGTGTGCGTGGGTTTCCTCCGGGTGCTCCGGTTTCCTCCCACAGTCCAAAGATGTGAGGGTTAGGTGGATTGGCCATGCTAAATTGCCCGTAGTGTCCTAAAAAAGTAAGGTTAAGGGGGGGGGTTGTTGGGATATGGGTATAGGGTTGATACGTGGGTTTGAGTAGGGTGATCATTGCTCGGCACAACATCGAGGGCCGAAGGGCCTGTTCTGTGCTGTACTGTTCTAATGTTCTATGATTTACAATGATGATGGAATCAATCGTTCTGCAACAGATCCAAGCAGGAGGGATAGAGCTTCAAAAAAACCAAAATCCAATGTTGGTCTCACGCAAGCGTCTTTTCATTCATCCACAAGATGTCGATATTATTGGTAAGGCCAACAGTCATTGCCCTTGTGAAGGCAATGATGAGTCACCTTCTGGAGCATATAATTGGTGTGGTGTAGACATTTTCATTATAGTTTTTCACAGTGCTTGGATACAACTGAATGGTTTGCCAGGCTATTTCAGACGGAGGTAAGGGTCAACCACATTGCTGTGGGTCTGGAGTCACTTGTTGGTCAGACCAGGTAAGGGTGGAAGATTATTATTATAAATTGATAATTGGTTGATTTATTGAAAATTTGCCATGGTGGCAGATCCTGAACAGTGATGGCAATACGAATAAAAGAAATAATCATAATTCATAACGTAGTCACAGATGATCATGAAAATAAAAATAGGGTAAAATAACATAAGGATTGCACAATTATGAAGATTTCAGTGTACAAAATGATGACCATATGTTGCAAAATGCCAGCCTCCCTAATTTACAGTGTAAAAATGCGAGGTCTGCTGCACTCTATTATGTATTACAAAGTCCCATATATCATATGTTGCCAGGTTGCGTTCATTTAAATTCTCATTCATTTACATACTATGTATGAGTTTTATAAAGTTGGAGTTTGGGCTCCCTGTGGCATACTTGTTCAAAATCACATTTGCAGAATGGTGCCGTTTCTCTTTAATCCCATTACACATTTATTTTTATGTGGTTGCGGCGCGAGATAGTGGAAAAGGGAGGTGGGATTCGAGCAAAGTCCAGACAGTGATGTTTTCCCCTTTACAGTGAGGCAACACACGTTTCCTTCTCTAAAGCGCATAAGTGAACCAGATGAGTTTTTACAACAATTCAACAGTTTTATGATCACCATTACTGATACTAGCTTTTAATTGTATATTTGTTTAAATAACTGATTTAAAATTGCCCAGCTGTCATGGTGGAACTTTAACTTGTGTTTTTACAGCATTAGTCCAAACCTCTGGATTACTTGTCCAGTAACATAACCACTGTGTTACTATATCCTGAAATAAATGCTGCGTGTACTGCCGACATCAAGCTTTGTGTACCTATAAAGTATCTCATGGTTACACATTAATTACCTGTTCCACGAGCCATGACTGTTACTGTTTTGGCCATTTATAAACAGAATTACAGCATCAAATGGCAGAGAAAGAGATCGTTTAGCTTGTGACGTGTGCCTGAGTCAGCTCTTCAGGAAAGTCTCAGTCCTCTCTGCTCCCTCCCACAGCTCTGAAATCTGGTGACCCCACTTCGATTTGAAAACCATGCCATAGATGAGAATGTCTCATTAATTCATTAATACCAATGAATTTACAATGCTCTTAGATGGAGCTGGTGTACATTGTATACAAAATTCAACCATCTATCATAAGCAAAGTGTCTGGTTTCTGAATCATTGGACACAATAGTTCCTCATGTGAGAAGCTCATGTTGTTTTAGCTCTCCTGTTTTTTTTTAGGTGTGGATGCAGTATGGAAGCTCTGTTATTGCTTTGTGCTGTTAGCTCAAATTCACTAATATTAATAATAATCTTTATGAGTGTCACAAGTAGGCTTACATTCACACTGCAATGAAGTAGGCCATTTAACCCAATCAGTTCATAGATGTATAGATTCCCTACAGTGCAGAAGGAGGCCATTTAACCCATTGGGTCTGCACCGACCCTCTGAAAGAGCACCCTACCAAGGACCTTTCACCATAACCCCACCTAACCTGCACATCCCTGGACGCTAAGGGACGATTTAGCACGGCCAGTCCACCTAACCTGCACATCTTTGGACTGTGGGAGGAAACTGGAGCACCCGGAGGAAACCCATGCAGGCATGGGGAGAAAGTGCAAACTCCACACAGTCACCCAATTCCAGAATTGAACCTGGGACCCTGACTCTGTGAGGCAGCAGTGCTAACCACTGTGCCACTGTTTATTGGCCACTTCGGCCGCCTTCCATCTTTCTCCTCTCTAAATCTTCCATCGTAACTCTCTATTCCCATCTCCCTCATATGCTTGTCCAGCTTCACCTTAAATACATCTCTGCAATTCACTGTGGTAGCCAGTTCCACATTCTCCCCACTCTCTGGCTGAAGAAGCTTCTCCTGAATTTCCCATTCGATTTCCATCTGACCATCCATGGTGACCATCTTATATCGATAGTCTCAAGTTCTGCTCTTCCCCGCAAGAGGAAGTATTCTTTCTGTATCCACTCTATCAAACTTTTCATCATTTTAAAAACCTTGTTAGGTCACCCATTGGCTGCCGTTTTGCAAGGGACAAGCGACCCCGCATGTCAACCCTTTCCTGAGATGCATACCCACACATTTCTGATATCACTCTTGTAAATGTTTTCAGCACCCTCTACACTGCCTCTAAACCTTGATTGAAATATTGTGATCAGACTGCACAAAGTACTTTAAACATGGTCTCACTAAGGTCCGGTATCAATTTAATCACCATGTTTAGGGCTCCCATTGGCCCAGTATGTAGTAGATTCGATGAGCAATGAGCACCGATGGTTAAGTATGAATTCAAATCAAACTGTCCTGTTTTCTCCCACAGTCAATGGGACCCTTCGTCTTTCCCCAGCCATTATTCCCACATTGCAGGAGTCCTGTCCATAGCACTGATGACTCATCCTTACATCTCATAGAAATTACAGCAGATATAAAAACACATATTTGTTAATATCTCAGTCAGTTTTATTGAGAACTTATATATATGAATTTGTGCGTAACCAGCTGCATGAGTTAGTGTCTGGTTATGTTTGAGTGAACAAGTGTGTGCCAATTAATGTACGTTTGTGAGAGTGTATTAATGCAGGAATTAATGCATCTGGGAGTCAATGAGATAGTCTGAGTCACTGTGGAGTTGGAAGTGTGAATTTATGAGTGTGAATGCTGTGAGTTAATGCGAGTGTATGATTGAGCGTGAATGTGTCAGTGCATGACCAAATGTGTGAGTGAGTGTGAATGTGAATGTGTGTATAAGTGGATGGCACGGTAGTATAGTGGTTAGCACTGTTGCTTCACAGCGCCAGGGTCCCAGGTTCGATTCCCAGCTTGGGTCACTGTCTGTGGAGAGTCTGCACGTTCTCTCCGTGTCTGCGTGGGTTTCCTCCGGGTGCTCCGGTTTCCTCACACAAGTCCGCAAAACGTGCTGTTAGATATTCTGAATTCTCCCTCAGTGTACCCGAACATGCGCTGGAATGTGGTGACTCGGGGATTTTTAACAGTAATTTCATTGCAGTGTTAATGTAAGCCTACTTGTGACAATAAAGATCATTAAATGTGTGAGTGCGAATGTGTGAGTGTAGGATTGAGTAAATGTGAATGCTTGAGCGTATGGTTATGTGTGAATGAGTGTGCATGCGTGAGTATGTGACTGAATGTATAACTGATTGTGTCGGTGTGTGAATAATTGAGTGTGAATGCGTAAGTGTATGATTGAGTGTGAATGTGAGTGTATGACTGTGAGTCTATGTGTGAATGTGTAAATTCATGACTGATTGTGTGTGTGTGAATATGAGTGTATGACTGAATGTGTGAGTGAGTGTGAATGTGTGAATATGTGAGTATATAATTGGATGTAAATGTGTATGTACGAATTCAGTGAATGAGTGATTGTGAGTCAATGATTGAACGAGAGAGTGGGTATGAATGTGAATGTATGACTGTGTATCTGTGTGTGTGATTGAGCGTGGATGTGTGAGTATTAATGTGTGAGTGTATGATTGAGTGTTAATGTGTGAGTGATTGTGAATATGTGAATGTACGATTGAGTGTGTGGTTGAATGTGAATGTGTGAGTGTGTGTGTGTATGTGAATGATTGAGTTTATGATTGAGTGTGAATATATGACTGAGTGTTTATTGTGTGTGTGAGATATAGGGCGGAATTCTCCGCAAGGCCCGGCGCCATCGTGAAACCTGGAGAGGTTCACGGCAGCGTCGGAAGCCTCTCCCGGCCCCCTATTCTCCCCCTACCCGGGGGGGATAAACGGGCCGTACCGGGAAACTCGGTGGCCGGGCCTTGTCCCTGGCTTCAAGGCCCTGCATGCCAAGAATGACGCCGCGGTGGACCCTAATGACGTCAGCCGCGCATGCGCGGGTTGGACAGCTCAAACCCGCGCATGCGAGGTTGCCGTCTATCCCCTCAGCCGTCCCGCAAGACGTGGCGGCTTGATCTTGCGGGGCGGCGGAGGGGAAAGAGTGCGTTCCCTTGAGAATCGGTGGGCACCGATCGCGGGCCAGTCCCCTCCCGAGCACGGTCGTGGTGCTCGATCCCCGATCTGCCCCCCCCTAGGCCCCACACTTACCTGGCGCGCCATGTTCATGACGGCAGCGACCAGGTGTGGTTGCCGCCGTTGTGAACGTGTGAACAGAATCGCGGGCCGCCGTGAAAAACTGCGGCCCACCTATCTCCAAGCGGCGTGTCGGAAAACCGGACACGCCATTTTGGGGGTGGGGGGGGGGTGGGAGAATAACGGGAGGTGTGGGAGCGGACCTCCCGCTATTCTCCCACTCATCATGGTTGCGGAGAATCGCGGCCATAGTGTGATGTATGAGTGAGCTTGAATATATAAGTGTGTGATTGAGTGTGAATGTGAGTGTATGATTGAGTGTGAATGTGAGTGTGTGATTGAACGTGAATATGTGAGTGAGTGTGAATTTGTGAGTGTATGATTGAGTGTTTCATTGAGTGTATGATTGAGTGTTTCATTGAGTGTGAATGTGTGAGTGTGTGATTGAATGTGCAATAGAGTGTGAATGTGAGTGTGTGATTGAGTGTGAATGTGTGACTGTAAGATTGATTGTGAATGTGCAAGTGTATGACTGGGTGTGTCCTCCTAGAGTGTGAATGTGTCAGTTTGTGATTGAGTTTGAAAAAGTGCGTGTATGATTGTGTAATGATTGAGTGATTGAGTGTGAATGTACGATTGAGCCGTGATTGAGTTGCAGGCTCATCCCTAATTGCCCTTGTCGAGGCAGTTAAGAGTCAACCTTGGAGTAGGCCAGACCAGGTAAGGATGGCTGATTTCCTCTGCCCTAAAGGACATTAATGAACCAGATGGGTTTGTCCGACAATCAAGGATAGTTTCCTGGTCATTATTAGACTTTTAATTTGAGATATTTTGTTGAGTTTAAATCCCATCATTTGCCGTGGTGGGATTTGAACCCAGGTGCCCAGATCATTATCCTGGGTCTATGGATTGCTGGTCCAGTGACAATACCACAATGCCACCACCTCTGTATGATTGAGTTGTGGTTGAGTGTGAATGTGTTCATGTATGATTGAGTGGTGATTGAATGTGAACGTGTAAGTGTATGACTAAGTTTGTGAGTGTGTGAATTCTTGAGTGTGAGAGACCGTGAATATGTGAGTGTATCGCTGAGTGTGTGATTGAATGGGAATATATGACTATGTGATTGAGTGAAATGTGTGAATGAGTGTGAATGTGTGAATCAGTGTGAATGTGCAAGTGTGTGAGTGAGTGTGAATGAGTGGAAATGTGTGTGAGTGACTGTGAATGTGTGAATTAGTGGGAATATGCAAGTGTGTGAGTGAGTGTGAATGAGTGGAGATGTGTGTGAGTGGCTGTGAATGTGTGAATTAGTGGGAATGTGCAAGTGTGTGAGTGAGTGTGAATGAGTGGGAACGTGTGTGAGTGACTGTGAATGTGTGAATTAGTGGGAATGTGCAAGTGATTGTAAATGTGTGTGTGCGAGTGAATGTGAATTTGTGTGAATGTGTGATAGAGTGGGAATGTGGATTTGTGTGAATGTGAGTGAGTGAGTGTGAATGTGAGTGAGTGGGAATGTGTGTGAGTGTGAATGTGTGTGTGTGAATGTGTGTGTGTGAGTGTGAATATGTGTGTGAGTGGGAATGTGTGTGAGTGTGAATGTGTGTGTGTGGGAATGTGTGTGAGTGGGAATGTGTGTGAGTGGGAATGTGTGTGAGTGAGTGAGAATGTGTGTGAGTGGGAATGTGAATGTGTGTGTGAGTGTGAACGTGTGAATGAGGGTGAATGTATGAGCGAGTGTGAATGTGAGTGAGTGGGAATATGTGAGTGAGTGGGAATGTGTGACTGCGTGTGAATCTATGAGTGAGTGTGAATGTATGAGTGGGAATGTGTGTGTGAGTGGGAATGTGTGAGTGTGTGAATGAGTGTAAATAGGTATGTGAGTGTGAGTGTATTTATTGGAATGAATGTGAGTGTATATGGTTTGAATTAGTGTGCAGGGTTTGAATATTAGCTGATATTGTTAACAATTCACTCTCTTCAGGTACTTACTGCTCTCCTTCAAATGTGCTATCAACATCCTTCTCAACAATTCGTTCCTCCTCCATCCTTGCAAACCGTTGATTCATCTCCAACTTCCCTTTCCGGTCCAAACTCCTTGAAGATGATGATACTTCCCAAATTGGTGCTCACCGCTTCCGGACCTCCATGTTTAAATCTCCCCCCCCCCCCCCCAAATCTGGTTTCTGCTCGTGCCATGATAATGAAACAGCTCTTATCAAAGTTACTGAAATAGCTTGTATCAAAGTTGCAAATGGCATTCTGAGTGCCTGTGGCAAAGGTAAGGTTTCCCCTATCCTTCTTCTAGACCTGTCTGCAGACTTGACAACATCATCCTCTGCTCTCGTCCAACTCATTTGGACTGCTCTCACCTTACTCCATTCTTATCTATCTCATCATGACCAGAGATATAGTTGCAATGGGTTCTCTTCCCACTCTCATAGGAATGGGATAAGTGGCCTTTTGCTGTAGTATTTGGGCTAATAGATTCTCTGATCTCAGGATGGGACAATGCTGTGCCTCTTAAATCATGGTGGTGTAACCTTGTCCCTTTGAACTCGCAGAGTTATAACTCATAACTCCTGGAAGCACAGATCTGGTGTCCCCAAGGATCTATCCCTGGTCTGCTCCTAGTATTCATCGATGTGCTTCCCCTTGGCAATATCATCCATAAACACAGCATCAGTTTTCACCTGTACTCTCACAAGACCATGTTCCACCTCAGCACCATCTCTCTTAACTTCTCCGTTATAGAACATAGAACATAGAACAGTACAGCACAGAACAGGCCCTTCGGCCCTCAATGTTGTGCCAAGCCATGATCACCCTACTCAAACCCACCCTATACCCGTAACCCAACAACCCCCCCCCCCCTTAACCTTACTTTTTATTAGGACACTACGGGCAATTTAGCATGGCCAATCCACCTAACCCGCACATCTTTGGACTGTGGGAGGAAACCGGAGCACCCGGAGGAAACCCACGCACACAGGGGGAGGACGTGCAGACTCCACACAGACAGTGACCCAGCCGGGAATCGAACCTGGGACCCTGGAGCTGTGAAGCATTTATGCTAACCACCATGCTACCCTGCTGCCCTAATTTAATAATTTATCTCTAAATTATTAAACTGCTTGTGCCACGGGATGAGCAGAAATTTCATCAGATTACATTTTGGCAAGGCTGAAGCCATTGAAGCCATTTGTCCCTCGACAAACTCCATTTCCTAAGCACTGACCTCATCCCTCCTCTGACACTGTTCACAAACTCAGTGTCATATTTGATCTCAAGATGATTTCCTGACCACACATACAGGCCATCATGAAGGCCGCCAATTTCAACCATCAAAACATTGCCCAACTGTGTCCCTACCTCAGCTTGTCTCCTACGGAAACCCTCATAAACACATATTCTAAATTCCAATATACTGGCTGAGCATTCTACTGGTCATTAAGTTGAGGTCACCCAAAAGGCAACTGGCCTTGTCTTTACCTGCAACAAGTCCCATTCACTCATCGAATTTGCGCTCACTAAAGGCAGGATGGTGGCACCGTGGTTAGCCCTGCTGCCTCACGGTGCTGAGGTCCCAGGTTCGATCCCAGCTCTGGGTCACTGTCCGTGTGGAGTTTGCACATTCTCCCCGTGTCTGCGTGGGTTTCGCCCCCACAACCCAAAGATGTGCAGGGTAGGTGGATTGGCCATGCTAAATTGCCCCTTAATTGGGAAAAATGAATTGGATACTCTAAATTTATTTTTAAAAAGCTTGTGCTCACTCTCCTACATCGGCTCTTGGTTAAGCCATGCCTTGATTTTAAAATTCTCATTGTTTTTCTCAAATCCCTCCAGCACCTCACCTTGCCCCTCCCTATCTCTGTAACCTCCAATGCCACAAACCTCCTCGCTATTGCCACTCCTGCAATTCAACCCTCTTTAGCCTGTATTTGAATTGGAACCTCATTAGTAATGTGCCTTCAACTGCTTCAGCCTCAGTCCTTGAATCCCCCCCCCCCCCCCCTAAACTTCTGCACCCTCTCTATCCCTCTCTCCTCAGTTAAAGCACTCAATAATGCTTATCTCTGATCACACATCCACCTTCAGGTCTCCTTATGTGTCAAATATTTTGTAATGCTTTAGAATGTTCCTATGAAGTGCCTGGGACCATTTGATTATGTTAAATCTGCCATATAAATACAAGCTGTGAGTTTGTGTGGTTATCTACTGATGCATGGGAACATGGATTTAAGTTTGATTGTGTGTGTTTGGGTGTGAGTATGAATGTGACTGTATGAGTTTGAATGTGGGTAAGTGGCTCTTGTATGTCAGTGTGATTTCTCAGATACCAACACATTCCCCAATTGCACCAACACTAAATCAGACTCTAAACTTAGGATCATGTACAGCTTGGCGGGAGACCATTCAGCCCATCGAGTCTTGGCTTCCGAAATGTGTCATCTGACGTTTGGTCACACTTTTGGCGTTTAATTATGTGTTTCCTCAAAGAAATAAACTCCATCTCATACAAGTATGAAATAGCACCATGTCCTGTTAAAAATATGGAGCTTGGCCTTGCTGGAGGTGAGTCTGTCGCACAAGTTCAGTTAAAAACCTGCATTGAATCACAGGACTGTGGTGGATCTAAACATTGCTAACCGCTCCCGTCACCAGTCATAGTAAACACATTCATAACATAGCAAACCTCTCACCTTGGTTATCAGTTTGTCCTGGCTTGTGTATCGATATATTAAATAAACAGTTAAAAAGGGCAGGAAACATGTCACGAAGCAATGAGATCAATCTCTGACATCTTAAGGAAGGGTCGCTGATATTTTGGGCTTCATTCATTAGAATTGAATAATTGGCCTTGGGTTGTGGTATTTGGGTCGTTGGATTACCTGACCTCAGGATGGGACAGAGTTGCGTCTCTTACACCGTGGACTTGCCACCTTGTCCCTTTCAGCTCACAGAGTTAAAAAGGATGAGCCCTGGATGCCCAAACACCCATCAACACAGGGGAAAGCTGAATTTCAGTTTGGCCTTGGTGACTCCTGGAAGCGAAGCGAATGGGGGCAGCGATCGATTTAAACATTCTCTCATCCTTCCATCCAGCTCCTTCCGTGGCCTCGCCTTCTCCCACAATCTCCTCCAGATTTACCAATTCTGGACACTTGTGCAGTATTGGCAGCACTGCCTCGGCCCTCCTGGGTAAAACTCCCCCCCCCCCACCCCTCCCCGACCTATACCCCTCTGTCTCCCTCCCTCCCTCTCTGTCCACTCGTGAAAACTTACCTCTTTAGGGTAACCTCCAGGCGAGCTGATCCTTATGTGACTTGGTGTCAACTTGTGTCTGATAACACTCCTGTTTATGAAGCACCTTGGGAACTTGTGGAACATGACTTGTGGGATAGGTTAAGTGAATGGGCTAGGGTCTGGCAGATGGAATACAATGCTGACAAATGTGAGGTTATCATTTTGGTAGGAATAACAGCAAAAGGGATTATTATTTAAATGATAAAATATTAAAGCATGCTGCTGTGCAGAGACCTGGGTGTGCTAGTGCATAAGTCGCAAAAAGTTGGTTTACAGGTGCAACAGGTGATTAAGAAGGCGAATGGAATTTTGTCCTTTATTGCTAGAGGGATGGAGTTTAAAACTAGGGAGGTTATGCTGCAATTGTATAAGGTGTTAGTGAGGCCACACCTGGAGTATTGTGTTCAGTTTTGGTCTCCTTACCTGAGAAAGGACGTATTGGCGCTGGAGGGTGTGCAGAGGAGATTCACTATGTTAATCCCAGAGCTGAAGGGGTTTTATTACGAGGGGAGGTTGCGTAGACTGGGACTGTACTCGTTGGAATTTAGAAGGATGCAGGGGGATCTTATGGAAACATATAAACTTATGAAGGGAATAGATAGGATAGATGCGGGCAGGTTGTTTCCACTGGCGGGTGAAAGCAGAACTAGGGGGCATAGCCTCAAAATAAGGGGAAGTAGATTTAGGACTGATCTAAGGAGGAACTTCTTCACCCAAAGGGTTGTGCATCTATGGAACTGCTTGCCCAGTGAAGCAGTTGAGGCTCCTTCGTTAAATGTTTTTAAGATAAAGATAGGTAGTTTTTTGAAGAATAAAGGGATTAAGGGTTATGGTGTTCGGGCCAGAAAGTAGAGCTGAGTCCACAAAAGATCAGCCATGACCTCATTGAATGGCGGAGCAGGCTCGAGGGGCCAGATGGCCTACTCCTGCTCCTAGTTATTATGTTCTTATGAAAGATGCTCAGAAACACAATATAGATCATTTTGGTTGTAAATGCCTGTCCCAGGTCGCGCTCATGGCTTTAGGGGTATGACAGTGATTATTTGTTACATTTGCCACTTTATGTTTTGGGTTGACTGGAGTTTTGTGGCCTTCTGGGAGGGGGGGGGGGTCTGCTTGGATGAGAAGCCACTCCCGGGTTAGGACAGGGGGTGGGGGCCAGCAACAGCACCGCAGTCAGAGCCACGGTGAAAATTGGGAGGGGGAGGATCACGCCAAACACACACGGTGTCAGATTGCTCAGGATTGCTGTGCTGCCCAGCACTGTGCTCCAGTTGGGAGATTGGGACAGCACAGGATGAGGCCATTCGGCTCCAACATGACCCTGCTAACGTCTTCAGGTGAGCTTCCCAATCAGTGTCCCTCTTCCTTTCTGATTCCACATCGTCCCACCAATCTTCTCCTTTCCAATCATTTCCCCCCATTCCCCTTTTTGGGAGTTACGCTGGACCCTGCTCCCCTCACCTCCACCCCCCCTTTCCAAACGTGAACTAACTCAGACCATAATGAATGAAATGAAATGAAAATCGCTTATTGTCACAAGTAGGCTTCAAATGATGTTATTGTGAAAAGCCCCTAGCCGCCACATTCCGGCGCCTGTTCGGGGAGGCTGGTACGGGAATTGAACCGTGCTGCTGGCCTGCCTTGGTCTGCTTTAAAAGCCAGCGATTTAGCCCTGTGCTAAAGCAGCCTGGTTGTATGTGGGTGTGGGGGAGTTTTCTCAATCTTCCCCTGTTCTTTTTGCCAACTATCTTCCATCTGTATCTCCTGCCCGTGGAAGCTGCCAGTCTGCTGGTTGGAGCAAATAGCCGCTTGTATGTTACAACATCTCCCCCCTCTCTCTCTCTCTGCTGTGTCATGTCCAGGTTGCTGCACCATCCCCGCCACATCCTCCTTCCCGCTCGGGGTAGAGCCCCCGAGTGCTGGGGAAATCGGTGAGCCGGCGGATAGAAAGCGAATGTACACACCCCAGGGAACACGCAGCAACAATCTCAACAGCAGCAGCAGCCCAGGTTTGCCTGGCAAGTGAGAGCAACTACTTTCCAACCTGCTCACGGGCGATTGGGGATGGGCAGCTCTCGCCCACCAAGATGGTCTGAAAACGGGGGGCGAGGGGTGGGGGGAGATTTAATTCGAGGCAACCAGAACAGCGGGGGGCCTCGAAACAGTCAATCAGGAGAAACAATTTCACATAGAGGGGGGTCAGTGAAACAATTGTCACACACCAAAAACTAAATCTGGGTGGGGAAAGGGGGGGGGGGGGGGGGGGGGAGAGGGGAGAAGAGGAGATGTATTTTTAAAGCAGTGCGTTGTTCTGAGCTGCAACAGGCAGTCTGATAGGGCGGTGGAATTCAATCATACCTCGCAAAAGGAAATTGGATGAATAATTGAAAAGTCTGCGTCAGGCTTGGCGGGATAGAGCAAGGGGGGTGGTGGTAGTGGGGGGGGGGGGGGCAGGCAGAATGAATCCCGCAGCTCTGAGAGCACCGTGAGCTCCTTCTAGTCCTGAGGGACTGTGTGTTGGGCATTTCGCAACTCCGTTTGTCGCCCAATATGATAAACTTCAGGACATCTTGTTCGTCTCTCCCAGCACCTACACTAGGGAGTGACCCCCCCCCCCCCATTTTATAGACGATTTTACTCAATTGCAAACTGTCTACATTGGGGTTTTCCCAATTTAGATAAATACCCTCTTAAATAAAGCGAATGGGACAGAGTGGTCACTTCACCCTAAGAGAGCTGGAACTGAAATTGTATTGCCACCCCACAAAAAAAAAAAAATTCTCTCTGAAAGTGTGTAGTGAGGGCGGAAAGAATCGATGGGATGTCGAGGAATTAAATAAAACGTGAAATAACCCAGCACAAGCAAGGTGGAATGAAAAGCGAGCAGAAAGGACAGAGTTGTTGACTTGGTGTTCCTTGAACAGTTTCTGAGTCTGCAGTCTTGACCGCTACGTCTGGAGTCGTTTCCAGTGGCCAGGGGTGACTGTGTGTGTGTGTGTGTGTGTCGGATGCAGTGCACCTCGGTCGCTGGCTACACAGAGCAGGCTGACATGTCCATTGCATGTGGACGTCTCAATTTAATAAGTTTTTCCTATCGTGTTTTCTTTTTCAATTAATTTGGAAACACGCCTCTCTTTGGGAGAAAGAGAAAGGAAAACGCTGCTTTCAGCTAGCTTCAAGTGGGCAGGAGAAGGCAGACGAAATTGTATTCATTGCAACCCCCAGCTAATCAATTTGTTATTCATGGGATTTTTTTTCTCTCTCTCTCTCTCTATCTTCTTTAAAAAGCAAACAAGAGAGCACAGCTGTTGGGCAGATAGGGGATCTGGCTCACTGCTGGGCGACAGTGAAACTGTTAAACGGGGAAAGGCGGTTCTGACAATCCATCAACATTGACTGGAGCTGTGTTAGCGAAGTTTAACGAACATATGGCGCCGGGCTGCTTTCAAGCAACGTTTTGTGTGTGTGTGTGTTTGAAATCAGTATCGAGCTCCAAACTGCATCATCTTTCCCCAGACCTGCCCAACGAGTGAATTCTCCAGCTAGTGTGAAATGAATCGCAGTCCACAAAGCTGTTAAACATCCGAAAGCTGCAAAGACTTTTCCGAAGATCAATTGATTAACCCCCCCCCCCCCCCCCACTCACTTTCCCACCCCCTTAATTTTTATTTTGCCCCATCTTTGGTGCCTTTTTCGTTAGTGTGGCAGACGGGGATGTCAAACAGCGCGCTGCTAATTGTTTACAGCGGACCGTCTTTCCCCTTGTTTGTCAAATGCACAAAACACATGTCGTTCTTTTACCAGTCCCACTTCTCCCTTTTCCTTTCAACGTTTACATCTTTGAATTAATCGATTATACGGTCAGGCTCCTTGAATAAATATTAATTCGTTGCCCGTTCGGACAATGGCCCGCAGGCGGACGCGAAATGATCTTGTACAATTTGCTCTGTGCCATGGGGAATGGCTTAACCTGGGAGAGACGGCCTGTATAATTATATTTTTAAAACAGCATATATTTAGTTATTCTCTGAACGTTGGCATCGCCGATCAAGGGTGACTTTTGCATTGCCCAGTTTTAGTTTAACGAGTGCTGCACTTAGAAACCACTTGGAATTGATCAGGAAGTTGGCGAAGGTGCAAAGATTTATAATTTTCACTCAGTGATATTTTTAAAACAGCATATATTTAGTTATTCTCTGAACGTTGGCATCGCCGATCAAGGCTGACTTTTGCATGGCCCAGTTTTAGTTTAACGAGTGCTGCACTTAGAAACCACTTGGAATTGATCAGGAAGTTGGCGAAGGTGCAAAGATTTATAATTTTCACTCAGTGATGTTGTGATATGGAATGTGCTGCCTGGAAACAAAGACAACGGCTATTTGGATAGCTTCAGGGAGCTGGCAAGTCAGGATGGATCGAATAGCCTTGTGCTCAATGACTCCCCTGGTTCGAATGAAGTCGACGAGAGTTAAGAGAGGGAATCTTCGCTCTCTATGTATCGCCCCCCCCCCCCCCCCCCCCCCCCCCCCCCCCCCCACCATCCCTCCAGGAAACCTCCTGAAACGGTTCCACCTGGAATCATAGAATTTACAGTGCAGAAGGAGGCCATTCGGCCCGTCTGCACCGGCCCAGGCCCACATATCCTGTTCGATTCTGGCGGGAAACCTCACCTCCCGCCAGCCTCGCACCCCAGCTCGGGGTTGTGATTCAGGCCAGGGACGCGAGGACACCCTGGACCGGGAAATAACCTGCAAATTGCACGCAAGGATCCCGCGCAGAGCAAGCAGCCAGCACTCTCCTGAGTGACGACCAGATTCTTTATCCAATTCTGCCCGGAGACCTCAAAACGTTCACATGGAACGGGCAACCTCCAGAGCAAGGAAGGAATTGAGATGTCAGGCCAGCCTTCAAAATAAGAGTGGGGCTTGAACCCGCAAACGAATTCCAAGCAAGGTTCATTAGAATCATCTTTCTTGTTGTTTTTTAAAAAGAGGGAGCAGTGCATATCGCTGACTGTAATTCGCCTCTCCTGTCTTTATTCAAAATATATACACACAGTCACATCATCCTGCCAATCCCTTCCCCTGTCAGTTTAAAAACGCTTCAATAACTTAAGTGATGCACTCGATTGAGTTTAGTAATTTAAACGTTGCCGCAACAGATAACGGAACAGAACTGGGGACCTTTTGTGAAGGCGGCTATCTCTTTCGGGGTGGGGAGTGTACACATCAATGCTGGCACCCACCAAATGATATCTTTCTAATGTACAAAACGAAGTGAAAAATAAAAGCTGGGTTTTAATTCCGCTCCCCACGCGTGTCCTGGGAGATAAATTAACCACGTGAATTAATCTTCGGCCTGGGAAGATTGATATATTTATATATATATATATATATATATAAAAAGAAAAGTTATTAACAAGAGACTGAGGCTGCTAGCAGTCCCTGTTGTAGCAGCTTGGCGGGTTTACTCTGTTTTGATCGGTCCAGTTGAACGAACAGAAGTAAACAGGAAAAGAAAAGAAACTAACAAGACATGTACAATTAATAAATGTGTAAAATTGCACTCAGTCCCACCCCTTCCCCGAACAAATGAAACCGATAGAGCTTCTTACATACAAGACAAGGGGAAATCAGTCTGTGTATTCCCTTGTGTCCATATCTATCTGGCTCCTTTGAATCGGGTTCAACAACGTGCAGCGATCCCAACGTTAATTTGCACTTTAAAAAGTTTTAAAAGGGACATGGAGTCACTGGTTAATCCCATGTCTGTCTTCCTCCTTGCCACTGGCAGGATTTATTTTTCCCTGTTTCGATTTCGAGTTACCCCCATTCTCAAACTCTTTCCGATATATATGTGTATTTAAATATAGATTCATTTGACCTCACTCAATCGTCCACTTCTATCTCCTCGTCTTCAGAGAATTCGTCAGTAGTCTGGTCTCTGGAGGAACACTGGGGCGAGTTGGGAAAGGGCCCGAGTCCAGACGCTGGGGACAGTTTAGGGGATAGGTCCGAGCTCTCGCACTTGGAGCCGGCTCCGTCCTCCGGGAACACCTCCAGGTGCACCAGCTGTTCCAGCTGCTGGGGCGGCAGCTTTTTCAGCGACTCCACGTCGGCTTTCATCTCCTCCAGGTCGCGCTTGAGTTTGGCCCTCCTGTTCTGGAACCAGGTGATCACCTGCGCGTTGGTCAGCCCCAGTTGCTGGGCGATCTGATCCCTGTCGGCGGGAGACAAGTACTTCTGATACAGGAACCTCTTCTCCAGCTCGTAAATCTGATGGTTGGTGAAGGCGGTGCGGGACTTGCGTCTCTTTTTCGAGGTCTGCCTTTGACCAAACGTGGTGACATGATCCCGGCCTTGGAAATAAGGAGGAAAGGTTGTCACACGATATTTGGTAAATGTACAAAGTCATCAACAACACATCTTTATGCACACGGAAAATTTCTCCAACAAATTGCTCACAAATCGCTCTCAATATTACGTTAGTGCCATTTTGGCGTCCCTCCTGATCTATTTTACTTCTACCTGGTCACTAAACAAAAATAAAAGTTGCAACAGAGTCCTGGTGAAATAACTGACAGCGCTGAGGTTGGGTTTGCTTTTAAAATGAGAGATTACACGTGGAAATCTGGTTACCAATATATGTCACAACAGCGATTTTCCAAGTTCTATACATAGACATCCAGAGCTGAGTGCCGGCAGATTGGTAGATTCCACAGTTCATCCACGCAGAAGCGATACTAGGAAATGCCCGTCTTTACACAGTGTTGAGAATGGTGTTTACGGTATAGTATGCAAATGATTACAGATCCGCATCCTCAAGTATAAGCAATGTTATTTCAAAGCGTGTTTCAGTGGACTTGGTAAATCAACTTTTCTACACTCGGATCTGCCTGCACACACTAACAAAGTGTGCACATTGTGCAAAGGTGTGTCTAAATGACATAATTATGCAACATGTGCTTTGTATTGAAGATACATTTAGACGCGATATACCCTGTGAGAGTGTGAGGTGGTTACATCCCTATGTAAACAATATGACACAGCACCTGAACACATGCAACAATTGCACCGTAGAATACACGCAGTGTGTATATATTTGTCAAACTGTAAACGGGCAGAGCTGCGAGCGCGCTTTATTTTCTCATCACCCCCACAGCACGAACCGTTATCTCTGAAACTGTTTAAGTGTAAGTCTGTCCCCGACACAAGGCAGCCGGTTGGAAATGTGTTTTGCTTCCTGTGAGCGGGTAACTAACCGTGTGACTGATGCTCCTCTCCACTCAGAGGCCGAGAGAGAGAGGGACACCTTCTGCCTCTTGCAGTTACCGCTGGCGCTAAGCTCAATTAGCTTCCGTTTACAGTTAGAACTGGATTCACACATTCACACACACAGGCACAAAATCTCGAGTTGACAATTTCGACCCTCCACCGCTCCCACTCCCAACTCAGCCGCACAAATGGCTTTCCCTGTGTGAGCTGAAACAACATTTGCTGCAGATATTTTCGCAAATAGGGCGACGGTGATAGATCCCAGAGACGAAAATAAATCCTGTCTCTCTTCACGTCGGTTCAAACCAAATCTGAAGATTCTCTCGCTCAGTATTTCTAAACTCCCCGTTTGCCCAGAAGCCAGAAAAATATAATGTTGCAAAACACTAATGTTGCAAAAATATAATGTTATAAAACACAGACACCCCCAACCCCCGCACGCGTTTGATAGCGATTGCAGTAATGGGGTACAAAACTTTAAATATATATATAGTTTCAATTTTTGTCAATTTCATCATTATATTCGCGCCACATGTCTGAACTGCGAGTTATTTCAGCCTCCCTAATTTTTAGTCTGACTTTATTTTAAGCCTCATTTTAAAGAAACGATTGCAGTAAACGTGATGGCAAAACGCCGGTCTTAAAATATATTTCTAGAGATTTAAGAAGAGTGAAATTATTTTTTGAGACTGACATATTGCAATCCCACTATATCTATATATATGTGTCCATATATGTGCATTTAATATGTTCCTGAATATCTATATAAGCTTATATTTACTAATACGTTTAAGTGCATTTATATGACTGTCCGCAGTTGAGCTTTCTCCGAAAATATTAAGATATTGTTGAAAGGTAATTAATTGGCTGGTGAGGAGGGATACTTGCGTTTGGCACTTAACACCTTCCAGATGAAACCACAGCACAATGTTCAGACATCAAAACATAGTTTTATATATATAGATGTCACACACACACACACACACACACATATATATATATATGTATAACACAAAAGGAATTATTCGAACAATGTTTGTTAGTGATTTAAATAAATTCAATCGCAATTTGGGGACAGTAATCGAACGGGCTATCCGACACTTTTAACAAGTTTTTTAATGAAAAAAACTCAAATAATTGATGCACAATAAACTGTATTAAAATGTGAGACGTGTTCTGCATCGGGGAGAGAGGGTATATTAATTTGACCCCCCACCCCCATGAAAAATAACAGGAAGGAAAGAAAATATCCACACGAGGAGATGATTTGTGAGGAATAAGCTGCCCGTTCTGGGCAGTAGCTTTAAAAATAAGGGATAGGTTAGCGTTTGAGATGTGCTTCTGATATATCTTCCCGAGAGGAATTCTAAAACAGACATACACACACACAGGAGAAATATTACAAATGTAAAATGTGGTTAGCAAGCATTTGTCTAAAATCTGTCACAATTTCGTGAAAACTTAACAAGAGTACTTTTTTTTTAAATAGTTCCCCTCTACACCCTTAAAGAATGTGTGTTGTAATTTACAGGAACAAAAAGGGTCTGCTCAAATACCTTCGGCCGCCTGGATCACACTCAATTCCAGACCTTTGAAAGTTTTGCTGGCTAGTTCCTCCAGGGCGCAGAGCGGCGAGGTCTGAGTGGGCAAACCGTTCCTGGCAAGTCCGGGCCCGGACACTTTGTCTGCCGTCCCCGAGTGTCCCGACGAGCAGAGGTGGGAATTTTTTTTCACCGAAGGTTTGTTCAGGATATCCTCGATGCTGAAAGGGGTGAGGGGCTTGTTGGAGTTCGCTGGAGGTGGGAAGTGATCCAGGGGCCCCCGCCGTCTCCTCTCCTCGATTCGGGGCGGCAGAGCCGGGTTGCATTTCAAATTTACCCCAGACGTCATCCTCGGGGGTTGGAGGGGATGGGGGGGGGGGGGGGGGAGAGAGAAGGAATAATCCCTTCGATTTTCGCCCCCTCTTAATTCTAAACGTTTTCTCCTCCCCAGAAGGCCGTTTCTTGTGGGTTTTTTTTTGAAACACTGTTGATTATTGGAGATGGTTTCAGTAGGAACGGTCTGCAATCTTTGCTGGGTTTACAGGATGGAAGGATCGAGTTAGCCCCGGTCCTTGAAACCAGGCATCTTCATTCCGAGTCCCGAAGATAACATAGTAACGGCCCCAACTCTATTTAGCAAAGTGCTTCCCCTCTCTCTTCAATCCAGTCAATCCTATCTGGGGGGGGGGGGGGGGGGGGGGGAGGAGGGGGGTGGTGGGGGGGGGGGGGGGGACACACACATACACACACACACAGATCGCTCTGTCTCTCCCCCTCCCTGCCCGCCCCCCTCTTTAACAACAAAAAGAGTGAAGCCAATGCAAGACGCTGAGTTCGGAGAGGAAAACCCGGCCGCTAACTCCTATCGTTGATTGGGCGCAGATCAATGATCAGAATGGCACTCGGAGCCATTGGCCAGCCAAAGGCGTCTTAAAAGGAGCCCAGTTCGATTCATTAATCGTGGACACAGCACTGGGAGGAGTTAAGCCAATCTTAGAAAACTTTCTCTCTCCTCCCCCCCCCCCCCCCCCCTCTCTCCCCTCCTGCCTTATCCTATTCCGATGTGGCTCTGGGAATGAGGGAGTGAGTGTGTGTGTTGATGTACTTTTTTTTGGTGTCTGTGATTTCCTCCTTTCCTGCATATTGGAACATGGGGGCTGGGTTTGGGAGGTTGGGGAGGGGGGGGGTGGTAGGGAGATAGGGGTGGGGGTTAGGGAGATCGGGTGGGGCAACTGGGAAGATGGGGTGGGGTTAGGGAGTTAGGGCTGGGGTTGGTTAAGGAGATGGCGTGTGTGTGTGTGTGTGTGTGGGGGGGGGGGGGGGGGGTTAGGGAGATGGTCTAAGGGGGTAGGGAGATGGGGTGGGAGGTCAGGGAGATGGGGGTGCGGGGCTAGGGAGTTGGGGTGGGGAATAGGGACATGGGCAGAAGAAGGGCTATGGATTTGGGGTGGGGTGGCTAGGAAGATGGGGTGGGGGAGGGTTAAGGTGATGGAGTGCAGGGGCCAGGGAGATAGGGTGGGCGGTTAGGGAGCTGAAGGGGCCAGGGAGATAGGGTGGGCGGTTAGGGAGCTGAAGGGGCCAGGGAGATAGGGTGGGCGGTTAGGGAGCTGAAGGGGCCAGGGAGATAGGGTGGGCGGTTAGGGAGCTGAAGGGGCCAAGGAGATAGGGTGGGGCGGTTAAGGAGATGGAGGTGAGGGGGTTAGGGAGATGGGGTGTGGGAAGATGGGCGCATAAGGCTTGGGAGGAGAGGATGGGAGAGGGGAGGATACGGACAGTGATGAGAGGAAACGGGAGGGCAATTGAAGGATGGGTTGATGGGCAGATGGGTATGTGAGGGTGGGTAGATAGAGGGGTAGGCGAGGAAGAGGGGATGGGGAGAGTGGATAGGGAGGGCCGAGTGGAGGTGGGTGCCTGTGGAAGATAGTTGGGTGGATGGGAGGAAGTTGGGTTGGGGGAGAGGGAGTGGAGGTGGGGCGGGGCGGGGGGTGGCTGGAGCGGAGAGAAGGGGCAAATGGAGGGGGATTGGGGAGAGAAGGGAGCTGGGAGATAGGCGGGGAGCAGGGTGAGGGAGGAAGACAGAGGGACAAAACTGTTGGATGGCCTTCCCACGTGCTCCTGGCTCCTTGGCTCTGGGGTGAAGCCAGTTTCACTTGTCAGTTTCAATGACGTCACCGCGGGGTGCTAATCGTCAAAGTGTCGGGTTATTAGCAAACGTTCCAACCTTGTATCCAGACTATTACAATGGTCGATAAATCACCTACAGATTTTAAATCTCTCTCTCCCTCTTTCCTTCTCTCGCTCCTTCTGAACATTCTCGGGCAAGTCGATTGCAATCTTGTCCAAAAGTTTGCAAACTCAAATCGATGGCAGAGAGGTAGGCAGTAAATCAACTTTATGTTGGAAGGTCTGTGTTATCGCGCCGATCTCCAGGAGCTCCCAGATTTACAGCAACACAAGGTTGATATAATGCGTATAGATATCATTTCAGACGCTGTGCAAATACTTGTACTGCTCCCAAACAGTGATGCGGGTGAGCAAAAATCTCGATTCAGTAACTCAAACCCGCTTTGCCTCTTTGTGCCCGTCCTGTGCCTCTTTGAGATCTAGTGCACACATTCAGAATGCCAGTGAGCAAACTGTGTCAGACCAGACGCATTTGTCCTTGGGTTGATTTAGGAAGTCGGTGGTAAACAAATAATTGTACAATGGGCATGAGGAGCCCGGGAGAAGCGGCGGGAATGGTTAGGGTGTGAAGTGGCGAGGTTGGGTTAATTGAGACTCGGCTTTTGGTTTTCCAATGACAGGGGGTGAATAGAGAGAGAGGACACCTGAGGAAATAAACCACTCACGCCTCCTTCAACCTGTCCCCTTTCCAGCTATACCTCTCTCTTGGATTATTTGGGACGTTTTAAAAAATAACACTGCAATGAGATAGTCCATTGTAAGATATTCACTGGTCTGTGCAGGCGATGAAGTCTGCACCCGTGCCTCCTTCCTAACGTGTACATGATAAATGTCGTGCATATTCTGCATGTGTTTAATGATATATTTACACATGTGTGCAAACATACATTTGACTTGTCACTGCGATGAGATCTGTCACAGGGCAGGGGTGCTATTCTGTGCTTTTCAATGTGTTTATGTGTCTGCGTCGCCCAGAAGAAATGCGGGACAATTGCGTTTGTTACCCACCGGAAAGTTGCAAGCAGGACTTTTGATCCTCCAGATTTATTTCAACGTCTGATTTCTCCTTTTGTTGTGTGTGTGTGTGTCTGCACAGTATGACCGGTCACTCGTAATTTCTGAATGAGTGACCCAGGGTGACAGAAGTGTGTACAGGGACACACACACACACCCTGAGGTCACAAAGTACCGGGAGTTGGCGGCGAATTGGTTGATAGTCGATGCACTGTGTTGAGTGCTGAACTGTCCCACCTTCAAGCAGGCAAAGTCGTCATAAACCATCAAAGCAGAGCAGATGCGCCACCGAGAGAGGGGCGGGGAGATGGTGGAGGAGAAATAAAAATGCTTAACTTACCCCCCCCCCCCCCCCCTTTTAAACTTCTCGGCAACGCGCAATTAAAACGACCCCTTCTGATCGTATATCAGCCCGGCGTTTCGAAAATGCAACTACCCTCGTTAAACTGGAGACTCGATTGAAGACAAATTTCTAACACTGGTAAAAATATAAATGGCTTCTCCACTTGCCTTGTACCAATTATGGATTTTATTTACTAGCCCTGGGAGCAAAACAAGGGGAGGGGGGGGGGAAGTATTTTTACAAGCTCGTCAAAAAGTGTAGAACTAGATCAGATTTTCTTTTCTTTTTTCGAGATATAAATCTCCCCCCCCCCCCCCCCCCCCAACTCTCTCTCTCTGCATCATAAAATCCCAGAGTTAAGATGGAAATCATTACTGCGAAACCCGGCTCTTTTTTTTTTGGGGGGGGGGGGGTACTTTGGAAGGAGAGGGTGGAGTTTTGGGTTACATTTGACTAACAGGCAATAAATGAAAGGTTACAAATAGGCCCGTATGATATATCACTTGGCTTCTTAATAGTGACCCCTTTATTTTCCCTTCATAAAACGAGTCGCCAGATGTGAGTTGTTCCTGACTGCCTCTTGCACTCAGGTGAAGCAGCTTCTCTCTCGTCCCTTCCCCACTGACGCGGGGGCAAAGGGGAAGAGACGGAGAATGACCTGGCCTGCCCCACTCAAGTGCACAGCTTCAGAACTCAGAGAGGTGCAGCCCATTCGTGAGCAGAGGCCCTGTATACACTCTCGCATTATACACTATACAATACAATCTCGCAGTTAAGGTAACTTGGGTGCCCTTCATAAAGACAATGAAAGTATGTTGCTGTGCTCTATTCTCACACACACAGAAGGCATGGGAGGGGGCACATTTACAATTTGGACGGATCATCTGAATCCTGGAAATTGTGTTCCACAATAATTTGAGACAAGCAAGACCCGTGAGGTGTGTGTGAGGGTGTAAAAATGCATGGACGCTCTTTTTAAAAAAAACCCACAAATAAACACATCTCACGTTCATTCAAACATGCAAGAATAATTTCCAGTTTACAGCAAAAACGAAAAGGAGCTCATATCACCCTGTCCTGCAATGGAAATGTGATCGAGAGAGGCTGGTACCACACATCCCTCAAGCAGGCAGATCGGCTGCAGTGTTACTCGGAGGCGATTGCAGATAAAGCGTCCCCGCTTTTAACACAAGTAGTTAGTTGAAGCCATCTCTCTCTCTCCTACCACATTGTTTGCGAAAAATAAAATACAAATGAGGAAGGTCATCGGAGAGAAATCGAAGCCAGAATAAGGTCGAAGTGAAATTCTTTGAAGTGAAGACAAACATCTGTTTGATATGGGAGATAGGATTTAACAACTTAAAAAACAGGTTAATTGACAGCGGTATCAGGGAGACTGGCGCGTTCGGTCCGTTTCCTCCTCCTTATTGCATTCTCTCTTTTTACATTTTAAGGTCTCAATACGAGTTCACCGTTTGGGAAGGAGACGGAGAGTAACATCGCAAAATGAGCTTACCACAACAGCACGGGAAACCCTCTGGTTATTCCCCAATGTTTTTTGTGTTCCATATCTCTTTGTATTCTTTGTTTTAATCTTAGGTCGTGTGTTTATGCATTTAGATTTTTTGGGGGTGTTTCAGAGGAGTTTATCTCGATACCTGCTCTTCTGAGCCCTTCGATAGCCTTCCTTCCGTTTGATGCTTTGCCGTCTCTGTTTTTAAGAGGCTGTATTTATACCGCCTGTGTATTTTGGAATCTGTACTTTTTGTAATCTGTATTTATGCAGTCTGTGTATTTTGGAGTCTGTATTTTCTGCATTCTGTGTATTTTGGAGTCTATTTTCTGCAGTCTTGTGTATTTTGGAGTCTGTATTTTCTGCAGCCTGTGTATTTTGGAGTCTGTATTTTTTGCAGTTTGTGTATTTTGGAGTCTGTATCTTTTTGCAGCCCGTGTAATTAGGAGCCTGTGCTTTTTTTTTAAAGTCTGTGCTTTTGGAGTCCATGTGTTTTGGAATCTGTGCTTTTTTTTATCGAGAGTTTGCTGTTTTAGTGTCGGTGCTTTTTGAAGTCCGTGTATTTTACAATGTGTATTTTTTGCAGCATGTATTTTGGAATCTGTATGTTTTGCAGTCTGTATTCTTAGCAGCCTGTATTTTTTTTTAGCAGTCTGTGTAGTTCACAGCCTGTGTATTTTGGAGTGTGGTTCGTTTTTAAGTCTGTGCTTTATTTAGAATAAGTGTTTTTTGGAGTCCATTTTTCAGTGTGTATTTTTTGCAGTCTGTGTAGTTTGGAGTCTGTATGTTTTTACAGTCTTTTTTTGGCGGCCTGTGTATTTTGGGGTCTGTATTTTGCTACCATTTGGAGTCTGTATTTTTTGCAGTCTATTTTTTGCTGTCTGTATTTTTTGGTGTCTTTTTTTGCAGCCTTCATAGTTTGGAATCTGTATTTTTTTGGATTCTGTGCTTTTCTTTTACGCGTCTGTGCTTTTTGGAGTCCGTGTGTTTTACAATCTGTATTTTTTGCAGCCTTTGTATTAAGGGGTCTGTCTTCTGCAGCCTGTATTTTTCTGCAGTCTATGTATTTTTCTGCCTGCATTTTTGCAGCCTGTTCATGTTGCAGTCTGTGATTTTCTTTTTGCAGTCTGTATATCTTGGGAGTTTGAATTTTGCTCAGTATTTTATAACATTTTGTATTTTTTTGAAAACCAAGCATTTTGGGGTCTAGGTAGTTTGGAGTCTGTGTCGTTTAGTGGTGACATTTCCTGGCTCCATGTCTGGTTATTTTGCACTTTTTTTTGTTAATTTTTGCCTCCTAGGTTTTTGAAATTCTTCTGGTGTGCTGATTTTGGAGAGTGTGCATTTTGTGCGTGTTTAAATCTGAAAGATTGATCACATGTTAAAACACCGATGAGAAATTCTGACAACGGCTGAGACAATTCCATTGACACCACGTTTTGAATAACAGAAATAAACACTATCATACTGATGCTGAATAAATAGTGAACCTTTGTGCGCTATTGTGCGGGGGAGAGCGAGCAGAAAGCATTGAAAAGCAATGCTTTAAAATAATTGGAGACAGGGGCCTTGATATATGTAAACAGTAACCAGGTCAGCTCACTCCTTCTGGGTCAGCAGTTGGTTCGATCAAGGCCTGTTTATAAAGCAATCTATTTGATTTAACTGTATTTAATAGTTTGATAGCCAGGCATGTTATCTTATACAACTACATCCATACACAAACAATTTGCATCTACATGGTGCCTTTAATATATTAAATGCACTGAAGAGTCAGACAGGAGTGATTATGAAACACATTTAGACACTAGTGAGGTGTAAATGAGCAAGGTTTTGGTGAAAGGGGTACATTTTAAGAAGCATTTTAAGGATGGGGAAAGAGGCAAAAAGATTGAGGGAGGAAATTGCAGAGATTAGACTCCTTACCTCACATGGAAGCACACCCACCCACACACAAATTTAGACAACACACCCATGGGTATAAGTAGATATATAGATAGACACCCCCGCCCCCCCCCCCCACACTCACAGACACAGAGACACCCATACACACACAGACAGTTAAAGAGACACCCACCCACATACATATTGAAGAAGTGACATTCACACAAAAAGGCATACACATATATACACAAAACTGAGATGAAGAGAGACAAATTCACAGATGTCGATGTACAGACCCATACACAGATACAGATGCACATTGAACATACAGTGCAGAAGGAGGTCATTCAGCCCATTGAGTCTGCACCGACCCACTTCAGCCCTCACTTCCACCCTATCCCCGTAACCCAATAACCCCTCCTAACTTTTTTGGAAACAAAGGGCAACTTATCATGGCCAATCCACCTAACCTGCACATCTTTGGACTGTGGGAGGAAACCGGAGCACCCGGAGGAAACCCACGCAGACATGGGGAGAACGTGCAGACTCCGCACACAGACAGTGACCCAGCGGACAATCGAACCTGGGACCCTAGCGCTGTGAAGCCACAATGCTAACCACTATGCTACCGTGCTGCCACATACACATATACACACACCAAAGACAGATACAGACATAAAGGGGCAATTTTAGCATGAGCAATCCATCTAACATGCAGATATTTGGGACTGAGGGAGGAAAGCTGAGCACCTGGTGGAAATACACAGACACGGGGAGAACATTAAAACTCCACACAGTCAATGAAGGCTGGAATCAAACCTGGGTCCCTGGTGCTGTGAGGCAGCAAGGCTAACCACTGTGACATGCCACCTATATAGGCACACACACAGATTTACATATACACACACAGATATAGAGACACAAACACAGAAGCATAGATACACACCCGTATAGAAACACCCATACATGCACAGATATAGAGACACCCATACACACATACAAACACAGATATTAAGGCATATACACACTCTACCTAGATTTAACATAGAACAGACAGTGCAGAAGGAGGCCATTCAGCCCATCGAATCTGCACTGACCCACATAAGCCATCACTTCAACCCTATCCCTCTAACCCAATAACCCTTCCTAACCTTTTTGGACACTAAGGGTAATTTAGCATGGCCAATCCACCTAACCTGCACGTCTTTGGACTGTGGGAGGAAACCGGAGCACCCGGAGGCAACCCATGTAGGCATGGGGAGAACATGCAGACTCCGCACAGGGAATCTAACCTGGGACCCTGGTGCTGGGAAGCCACAGTGCTAACCACTATGTTACTGTGCTGCCCTGCTAACCACTATGCTACCGTGCTGCCCACTCATACACACATATAGAGACATACACTCATACACATACAGATGAAGAGGAACACACACACACACACACACACACACACACAGTGCAAAAACCTTTAATCCAACAATTAGGACTAGACCATTCAGGAGAGCTGTTAAGAAGCACTTCTTCACTCAAATGGTGGTCGAGATTTGGAACTCTCTGCCACACAGCATAGAATCATAGAATAGAATCATAGAATCCCTAAAGCACAGAGGAGGCCATTCGGCCCATCAAGTCTGCACCGATCCTTCAAATGAGCACGCTACCCAGGTCCACTCTCCCGTCCCTATCCCCGTAACCTAACCTGCACATCCCTGGACACTAAGGGGCAATTTATCATGACCAATTCACCTAACCTGCACATCTTTTGGACTGTGGGAGGAAACCAGAGCACCCAGAGGAAACCCATGCTGACAGGGGGAGAATGTGCAAACTCCACACAGACAGTCACCCAAGGCCCGTAATGCAACCTGTGTCCCTGGGCTTTGTGAGGCAGCAGTGCTAACCACTGTGCCGCCCTGAAGGCAAAGTTGAAGCTAGAACAGTTGCTAATTTTAAATCTGAGATTGATAGATTTTTATTGAGCAAAGATATTAAGGGATGTGGGCCGAAGGCAGGTATATGGCGTTTGGCCACAGTTCAGCCATGATCTCATTAAATGGCAAGATAGGCTCAAGGGGTTGAATAGCCTTCTCTTGTTCCTATGTGCTTGGATAGACATATTTCCATAAAGGCAGAGACATCCATATTCACAGACATAGACACACAAATATAGAGACACATATAGAAATGTATAACCATAGAATTCCTACTGTGCAGATGGAGGCCATTCAGCCCTTCAAGTTTACACTTACCCTCTGAAAGAGCAGCCCCATAACCCACCTAAGCTGCACACCTTTGGATGGTGGAAGGAAACCGGAGCAACCTGAGGAAACCCACGCAGACACGGGGAGAAAGTGCAAACCTCACACAGTCACCTAGGTCGGAATTGAACCAGGGTCTCTGGTGCTGTGTGACAGCAGTGCTAACCATTGTGCCCCCGTGCTGCCACCACACACACACACAGATACAGAGACACACAGATACAGAGACCCAGACACACGCTCACAGATACAGAGGCCCAGACACACGCTCACAGATACAGAGGCCCAGACACACGCTCACAGATATAGAGACCCCGACATACGCTCACAGATATAGAGACCCAGACACACGCTCACAGATATAGAGACCCAGACACACGCTCACAGATATAGAGACCCAGACACGCTCACAGATATAGAGACCCAGACACACGCTCACAGATATAGAGACCCACACACACGCTCACAGATATAGAGACCCAGACACACGCTCACAGATACAGAGACCCAGACACACACACACATGCACACACACAGATTCAGACCCCCTGACACACAGACACAGGTAGACAGACAGACAGACACAGATATAGAGACCCAGATACACACACAAATGCAGAGACCCAGACACACACACAAATGCAGAGACCCAGATACACACACAAATGCAGAGACCAGATACACACACAAATGCAGAGACCCAGATACACACACAAATGCAGAGACCCAGATACACACACAAATGCAGAGACCCAGATACACACACAAATGCAGAGACCCAGATACACACACAAATGCAGAGACCAGATACACACACAAATGCAGAGACCCAGATACACACACAAATGCAGAGCCCCAGACACACACACAAATGCAGAGACCCAGACACACACACAAATGCAGAGACCCAGATACACACACAAATGCAGAGACCAGATACACACACAAATGCAGAGACCCAGATACACACACAAATGCAGAGACCCAGACACACACAGATATACACAGCCAGATACAGAGACCCAGACACACACACACACACACAGATACAGAGACCCAGACACACACAGATACAGAGACCCAGACACACACACACACACACACACAGATACAGAGACCCAGACACACACACACAGATACAGAGACCCGGACACACACACAGGTACAGAGACTCAGACACACACACAGATACAGAGACCCAGACACACACACACAGATACAGAGTTGCAGACACACACACACAGATACAGAGACCCGGACACACACACAGATACAGAGACCCAGACACACACACACACAGATACAGAGACCCAGACACACACACACAGATACAGAGACCCAGACACACACACGCACAGATACAGAGACCCGGACACACACACACAGATACAGAGACCCAGACACACACACAGGTACAGAGACCCAGACACACACACAGACACAGAGACCTGGACACACACACAGATACAGAGACTCAGACACACACACAGGTACAGAGACTCAGACACACACACAGGTACAGAGACCCAGACACACACACAGATACAGAGACCCAGACACACACACAGGTACAGAGACTCAGACACACACACAGATACAGAGACCCGGACACACACACAGGTACAGAGACTCAGACACACACACAGATACAGAGACCCAGACACACACTCAGATACAGAGACCCAGACACACACACACAGATACAGGGACCCAGACACACACACACACAGATACAGAGACCCAGACACACACACAGATACAGAGACCCGGACACACACACACACAGATACAGAGACCCAGACACACACACAGATACAGAGACCCAGACACACACACAGGTACAGAGACCCGGACACACACACAGATACAGAGACCCGGACACACACACAGATACAGAGACCCGGACACACACACAGGTACAGAGACTCAGACACACACACAGATACAGAGACCCAGACACACACATACAGATACAGAGACGCAGACACACACACACAGATACAGAGACCCGGACACACACACAGATACAGAGACCCGGACACACACACAGGTACAGAGACTCAGACACACACACAGATACAGAGACCCAGACACACACACACACACACAGATACAGAGACCCAGACACACACACACAGATACAGAGACCCAGACTCACACACACACAGATACAGAGACCCGGACACACACACACACAGATACAGAGACCCAGACACACACACACAGGTACAGAGACTCAGACACACACACACACCCAGACACACTATATATATATATATATACACATCCATGCAAAGTTATTCACGATGTGCACACATTAAACACCAAACATAAAGACATAGATACAGAGAGATACACAGAGACATACGCACACAAACACATTAACACACACACAGACGCAGACACATATTCTACACTAAATTGCTCTTAGTGTTGGTTAGGGTTGCTGGGTTGTGGGGATGGGGCAGAGGTGTTGACCTTGGGTAGGGTGCTCTTTCCAAGAGCTGGTACAGACTCGATGGGCCGAATGGCCTGCTTCTGCACTGTAAATTCTATGATTAATCTAGGACAAAGGTTCGGCACAACATCGTGGGCCTAAGGGCCTGTTCTGTGCTGTATTTTTCTATGTTCTATGTCCTTTCTCGACACCTTGCTAACTGTAATATTATATTCTGCAGTCAATCCTTCCTTCCCTATGTACGGTATGCATTGTTTGTACAGCATGCAGGAAACAATACTTTTCACTGTAAACTGATACATGTGACAAAAATAAATCAAATCAAATTCACCCACGTGTTTTCAGGTACACCTGCACACTCTTGCTCACAGCTAAATGATAAGTAACCAACTGCTTTATTTTGTTTACTCATCCTCGTGGGTTAATAAACCTTAAATGAGATGGATGGAGGAGGTCTTTAGCGAGTTGTTTAATGTGGGTAGCGGTTGACCGAAAGACCTTTAGCTCCACTTTCAGCTTGACCCTTTGACCTAACTGGTCAGGGGTGAAGGTGAAAAACAATGTTTGATTGAGTGTTTGTAAACTCTCCGCCGTTTGCCCATCATTGCCGCCGGCTTGCCTGGCTCTTTGCGGGACCTTTCACAGCTTCACGCGGAACCTGCAAGTGGGACAACAGAGAACAGACCCCAGATTGTCACCTCGCCGCTTTTGTTTAAAACAAGTCTCACCTGAGCACACAGTTATCCGGTCAATTCGCCATGATTGTCGAATAAAAACGTAGGAAATAGGATTTTACGGTTCATATGAAAGTTTATCGAGAACCGAATTGGACAGAGGAGGAAGCAACTGGACCAGATCACAGATACTAGCGAAATTAATGTCAAGGAAGCAGTTTATTTCGCACGGGTTAGTTAACCGCGGTCTACGTTTTAATCTGAGAATGAGCTGATGGAGTTGGGTGTTTCCAAAACAATGCTAATATTGTTCTCGACTATTACCCCGGTCATTTAATAACGGACCCGTTCGATCCGGCTACACGGGTGGTCAGCTACACTGAGACACCAGGACACAACTGCAGACACCCCCAGCTGCATACTTCTGACACACCCAGGGGCAAACACACAGGTACGCACACACAGCTGGACAGATACATACACTCCCAGACAAATACACAGGCACACACACACACAGCTGGACAGATACATGCACTCCCAGACAAATACACAGGTGTACATACATCTGGACAGATATATACACCCAGACACACATACTGGTACACACTCAGCCACACACACAACTGGACAGACATATACACTCAACAGGAATATGTACACACTCAGTGAGATAAATGCACAGCTGGACAGATATATACACCCAGACACACATACTGGTACACACTCAGCCACACACACAACTGGACAGACATATACACTCAACAGGAATATGTACACACTCAGTGAGATAAATGCACAGCTGGACAGATATATACACCCAGACACACATACTGGTACACACTCAGCCACACACACACAACTGGACAGACATATACACTCAACAGGAATATGTACACACTCAGTGAGATAAATGCACAGCTGGACAGATATATGCACTCAACAGGGATATATACACACCCAGGTACACACAGTCATGTACACACACAGCTGGACAGATATATACCCCAGACAGGCGCCAGAATGTGGCGACTAGGGGCTTTTCACAGTAACTTCATTGAAGCCTACCCGTGACAATAAGCGATTTTCATTTCATTTCATATACACTCAACATGAATATATACACACTCAGAGATATAGAAACACAGCTGGACAGATATATACACTCAACAGGAATATGTACACATTCAGTAATACACACACACAACTGGACAGACATATACACTCAACAGGGAAATATACACCACCAGACACACACACTGGTACACACTCAGTGATATACACACACGGCTGGACAGACATATACACTCAACAGGGAAATATACACGCCCAGACACACACACCGGTACACACTCAGTGATATATACACGGCTGGACAGGTATATACACTCAACAGTGATATGTACACACGCAGACGCACATTGGTACACACTCAGTGATATATACATGGCTGGACAGATATATACACTCAACAGGGAAATATACACACACAGACACACACATACTTAGTGATCTATACACGGGTGGACAGATATATACACTCAACAGGATTTATACACACCAGACAAATACACAGGCAGATATACACACATATAAATACAGATACACATACTCGGACAGAGCTGCATACCTAGGGAGACAGACACTCAGATATGCACACTCAAGCACTTAGGCATTTGCACACTCACATCCACATATATACACACTCGGGGGAACACAGCACACGCTCAGACACATACTGAGAGGCGCTCTGACATCCAATATTAAAACGTCAGGTAAATCCACACTCAGATAGACACACTCGGGCTGGGCTGTGCGAAGACTTATTTGCAATGGATGGATAGACTCCCAACACGCAACCACTTCTAATCCACTGATTAAAAACGTATTAGTTTGTTTTAAACATCAAAGTGTGCCCTGTCACCCCATGATACCATGGACAGAATGTGCACCCTGTGTTAAAACACACTGGGCGAAGTCCCAGATCCTGGTTTGTCTCTTCTCCCCACACACACACTGAAACCGCTCACCCTATCCTCCATTGGGAAATTGGTGTTGCTGTTTGCTATTTTTGTTTGAATATTGTTTTATCCTGCGGTAGGCTAAAGGTCTCTCTGAAACATGACTCCTACTGTCAGGGGATCAAGCCCATTCAGGGACCCCCACCCCACCCTTCCCAAGAACTACCATTAAATAAAGGCATCGACTACAACATTTCGTTAAATTTCGATTTACCCATTTTATTTTCGATAAGGCTTGTTTGTCAGATGTAAAATTTTATTGCCATGTATGAGAATACCCCAATGGAGAATATCAAAACACTCATTTGTTCCATGTTTAGTGCTGGGGGCACAGCTCCTGATGACGAACTCTGAATTTTAGGTAGATGGAGGAAGTGTGGTTCTCGAATTTGAATTCGCCCCCGCCCCCACCTCCTCTCAAACACCCCCCCCCCCCCCCGTCAAGGATATCGCCAATGATCAAATCCCGGTTCTCCCAGAGCTACCTTTCCTCGGTGTGTGGGGAATCCATTTCAGTTCCTCTTTCACTGACGGTGCAGACAACCCGGCCGCGATCTTGTTCTTTTCGCCAAGAACACCATATGGGGACGTTCATGTTGGGGCAAAGTGAAGCCACTTACTAATGACACCGTGTAATTGGATCAGCCCGGAAAATGGTTATATTGGAAATGACACGCGCACACACCCGGAGAAACGTGTATGCACCCATTTTCCCCACACACAGGCTCACAAACACACACATACATACACGCATACAGGCTCACAAACACACACATACATACACACATACAGGCTCACAAACACACACATACATGCACACATACAGGCTCACAAACACACACATACATACACACATACAGGCTCACAAATACAGGCACACACACACACAGGCTCACAAACACACATACATACACGCATACAGGCTCACAAACACACATACATACACACATACAGGCTCACAAACACACACATACATACACGCATACAGGCTCACAAATACAGGTACACACACACATAGGCTTACAAACACACACATACATGCTCACAAACACACATACAAGCTCACAAACACAGACACACAGGCTCACAAACACACATACATACACGTATACAGGCTCACAAATACAGGCACACACACACATACAGGCTCACAAACACACACATACATGCTCACAAACACACACATACAAGCTCACAAACACAGACACACAGGCTCACAAACACACACATACATACACGTATACAGGCTCACAAATACAGGCACACACACACACAGGCTCACAAACACACACATACATGCTCACAAACACACACATACATGCTCACAAACACATACGTACAAGCTCACAAACACAGACACACAGGCTCACACACACATACATACACGTATACAGGCTCACAAATACAGGCTCACAAACACACATACATGCTCACAAACACACACATACATGCTCACAAACACATACGTACACACATACAAGCTCACAAACACACAGGCACACACACAAACAGGCAGCTTCACATACATACACAAACACACATAGGCATAGGCTCACAAACACACACACACACATATATATACAGACACACAGACTCATAAACTCACACATACATACAGCATACAGGCTCACAAACACACACATACCTATATATACACACAGAGGCTCATAAACCCCCACATACATACACACACATAGGCTCACAAATACACACGCAAGCAGGCTCACAAATATATACATACACACATACAGGCCCACAAGTACACAGGCAGACACGCAAACAGGCAGGTTCACATACATACACAGACACACAGGCTCACAAACACACACACACATATATATATACAAATATACACAGGCTCACAAACACATACTGGCAGGCTCCCAAACATTCACATATACACAGGCTCTCAAACACTTACAGATAAACACACACATGCACACAGGCTCTATCTCTCACGCACATATGTACACAAATTTACACACACAAAATGTGAACTTTCAGTCTGCCTCACATCAACATTTATGCGCAAATGCACACACTTGCAACACACTACTGCAATCACAGTCTGTTCACACACAAACCCCCGCACAGTCTACCTTACATACCTGCCTCTCACCACCAATACCCCCACATTTTAATGACAACACATTCTCATGCCCTATTATCCCTTCACACCAATAAGAACATAAGAAATAGGAGTTGGAGAGGGTCATTTAGTTTTGTGAGCCAGCTTCAACATTCAGCAAGTTCATAGCTGATCAACCTCAACACGAACTTCTCTCACTATTCCGCTAACCCCTTGTTTCCCTTAGTAACCAACACGCTATCAATCTCTGTCTTGAATACGCTCAAGGACTCCGCCTTCACAGCCCTCTGAGGTAGAGAATTCCCCAGTTTCACAAGCCTCTGGGTGGAGAAATTTCTCTTCACCTTCGTCTTAAACCCTTATCTTGAGACTGATCCTACGTTCTTGCTTTCTCACTCAGCGGAAACATTTTCTGAGCATCTTCTCTGACAAGTCCCATCTATGGTGAACATGAGACTGTCAGCTGTATGTTTTCAAACACCCATGTGTGCAGTGCAACTCACAAATATACACATGTGCTTTCACCCACGCAACACAGAATATGCACAAGTATGTCCATGTACACATGTCATTTACCATTTCAGCATGCAAACATGTCTGGGTACACTTTATTTTGCCTGCACTATCAGACCTTTCTCAAAAGCACACTCTTTCACAGTAACACACTTCAACTTTCTTATACATTGTTACTCTATTTGTCTTCGACAACACATTTAGCGTGCAATGTTTCACTTTTTGTCTCATTCTTCCCAGCACACACCGCAGCACGGTAGCACAAGTGACGAGCACTGTGGCTTCACAGCACCAGGGTCCCAGGTTCGATTCCCCGCTGGGTCACTGTGCGGAGTCTGAACGTTCTCCCCGTGTCTGCATGGGTTTCCTCCAGGTGCTCCGGTTTCCTCTCACAGTCCAAAGATGTGCAGGTTAGGTGGATAGGCCATGATAAATTGCCCTTAGTGACCAAAAAGGTTAGGAGGGGTTATTGGGTTATGGGGATAGGGTGGCAGTGAGGGCTTAAGTGGGTCGGTGCAGACACGATGGGCCGAATGGCCTCCTTCTGCACTGTATGTTCTATGTTCTATGTTCATTTCTCTCGCAGCCTGCTTTCCACACACTATCTTGAAATTTGCCTTGCCCTCCCTGTCACAGGCTGTCCCTTACATGTGTATTCTATCTCTCAGACTCTTATATTCCCTCGTATCTCTTACCGGGCTCTATTTCTCACACGCCCTGCAGCCTATCTCCCTGTTTCTTCTCTCACATGATGCTCAGCAGGTAATGTCTCTGCCTTGCACATAAAAGAAGATCCTGTAACTCATTTTAATCTACTAATCATATGTATTCTTTTGATCCAATCTCTCTCCCTCTCTCCAGTCATGTATCTGGAAATTTGTTCAAGCTATAACCTGCACTTTTCTGCACAAAAAAAATACATTTTTGGAAGAAAACCGTGGGGACATTTTCGCACATCATTGTGACCTCAATGATTTTGGTGCTTAGTTTTAAAAAAATTCACCCATGTGGGTGTGGGTGCCAAGGGCAGCTTTTATTGCCCATCCCCAAATCCCCTTGAGCTGAGTGGCTAGCTAGGCCAATACAGATGACAGTTAAGAGTGGACCCCATTTGTTGTGGGTCTGGCATGACATGCAGGTCAGACCAGGTAAGGCTGGTAGACTTCCATCCTTAAAGGGCATCCGTGAACCAGATGGGTTGTTATGACGATTGATGACAGTTGTCACGGTTACTGAGACTCGCTTTAAATTGCAGATGTATTAATTGAATTTAAATTTCATCAGCTGCTGTGGGATTTGAACCCGTGTCCCCAGGGGGCATTAGCCTGGGCCTCTACATTACTAGCCCAGTGACATTACTAGAAGACCACCACATCTCCACCTCCACCCTTAGTAAAGGCAGGTAATCGCGACACATTTTCCATTGTGAATCAGGGATGTTAAAGAGGCCACAATTGGAAACGTGCAGAGACTTTGCAAGGTGGTATGGCAGAAGCAAATTACAGAGATAATGAGGGGGTGGAGGGACTTGAATGCGGAGATAGAATTTTAAAATTGAGGCATAAATGTAACGAACTATCCCGGTATAGAACATAGAACAGTACAGCACAGAACAGGCCCTTCAGCCCTCGATGTTGTTCCGAGCAATGATCACCCTACTCAAACCCACGTATCCACCCTATACCCGTAATCCAACAACCCCCCCCCAACCTTACTTTTTTAGGACACTACGGGCAATTTAGCATGGCCAATCCACCTAACCCGCACATCTTTGGACTGTGGGAGGAAACCGGAGCACCCGGAGGAAACCCACGCACACACGGGGAGGACGTGCAGACTCCGCACAGACAGTGACCCAGCCGGGAACCGAACCTGGGATCCTGGAGCTGTGAAGCATTTATGCTAACCACCATGCTACCGTGCTGACCCTTAAATAAAGGTATCTTTTATTTAAATAATAACCTTTATTAGTGTCACAAGTAGGCTTACATTAACACTGCAATGACGTTACTGTGAAAATCCCCAAGTCGTCACACTCCGGCGCCTGTTCAGGCACACTGAGGGAGAATTCAGAATGTCCAATTCACCTAACAAGCAAGTCCTTCGGACTTGCGTGAGGAAACCCGGAGGAAACCCACGCACACACGGGGAGAACGTGCAGGCTCCGCACAGACAGTGACCCAAGCTGGGAATCGAACCTGGGACCCTGGTGCTGTGAAGCAACAGTGCTAACCACTGCTACCCTGGAGCCCCAGGCATAAATAATGATCCAAACAACTTTCTGACAGAGAGCGCTGTGCAAATAACTCACAGGTAATCAGAAATATGAAAACTTACAGATATCAAAGGAAGCAAAATAATCACAGATACATTGAAGAATCTAAGCAAATGGCAGATATAAAGAGCAACCAATATCTCACATCATAGGAAGGACATTGAGGCAATAGAGAGGATATGGTACAAATTGACTAGAATGCCACATGGGAGGAAATAGCAATACAATGAAAGATTTGAAAACATTGGTGAGTTTTTATTAGAACAGAGGATGTTGTGCAATGAAATGAAACAAGCATTTACAATTAAATGATTGGAAATTGTAGACACATACAGATGGTATTTAAGAATAGTCTAGAAGGATGATTTAAAAAAAAGAAGGTAGGACATGGGCAAAGGGAGAGCATGCTAGATTAGAGTTATTGATCTTCTGGAAAAATAACTGACAAAGCATGGAAACAGATCTTAAGGCCATAAGATACAGGAGCAGAATTAGGCCATTCGGCCCATCGAGTCTGCTCCGCCATTCGATCATGGCTGATATGTTTCTCTTCCGAATTCTCCTGCCTTCTCCTTGTAACCCCTGATCCCCTTATTAATCAAGAACCTATCTGTCTCTGTCTTAAAGATACTCAGTGATTTGGCCGCCACAGCCTTCTGTTGTAAAGAGTTCCACAGATTCACCATCCTCCGGCTGAAAAGATTCCTCATCATCTCTGTTTTAGAGGATCAGGAGTAGGCCTTTCGGCCCTTCGAGCCTGTTCTACCATTCAATATGATCATGGCTGATCCTTCAACTCAACGTCATAAATCCACATTCTCCCCATATCGCTTGACGCGTTTAGAGTCTAGAAATCTATCTATTTCCATGCTAAATTTATTCAGTGACTTGGCCTTCTGTGGTAGAGAATTCCATACGTTCACCACCCTTTGAGTGAAAATGTTTCTCCTCACCTTAGTTCGAAATGGCCTATCTCTTATTCTAAGATTGTGACCCCTTGTTCGTGACTCCTCAGCAGGGGGCAGTATGACATTCCTGTATCCAGTCTGTCCAGACCTGTCAGAATTTTATAGGTTTCAATTAGATCCCCTCTCATTCTTCTATATTTCAGTGAATACAGGCCCAGTCGACCCAATCTCCCCTCGCACGCAAATCCTGCCACCCCAGGAACTGGTCTGGTGAACCTTTCCTGCACTTCTTCTCAGATAAAGAGACAAAAAATGCACACAATATTCTCAGTGTGGTCCCATCTGGATCTTGTAGAGCTGCAGTAAGACATCCTTGCTCCTGTACTCAAGTCCTCGTGCATCAAATGTCAGCAGACCATTTACCTTCCTTTTAAAAAAGATTTAGAGTACCCAATTCATTTTTTCCAATTAAGGGGCAATTTAGCGTGGCCAATCCACCTACCCTGCACATCTTTGGGTTGTGGGGGCGAAACCCACGCAAACACGGGGAGAATGTGCAAACTCCACATGGACAGTGACCCAGAGCCGGGATCAAACCTGGGACCTCGGCACCGTGAGTCAGCAGTGATAACCACTGCGCTGCCATGCTGCCCCACCATTAACCTTCCAAACTGATTGCTGTAACTGCTTGCTTGCTTTCAGTGGCTGGTGTACTGGGTCACTCAGCTCCCTTTGGACCATAAGACCATATGACATAGGAGCAAAATTAAGCCACTCGGCCCATCGAGTCTGCTCTGCATTCAATCATAGCTGATATTTTCTCATCCCCATTCTCCTGCCTTCTTCCCATAACCCCTGATCCCCTTATTAATCAAGTACCTATCTATCTCTGACTTTGTATGTCAACATTTCCCAATCTATTACCATTAAATAGCACTCTGCTATTCTGTTTCTCTGTCTGATGTGGAAAACCATTTTTTTCATAGAATTTAAAGTGCAGAAGGAGGCCATTCGGCCCATCGAGTCTGCACCGGCTCTTGGAAAGAGCACCCTACCCAAGTCCACATCTCCACCCTATCCCCATAACCCCACGCAACACGAAATGCAATTTTGGACATTAAAGCCAATCCACCTAACCTGCACATCTTTGGACTGTGGGAGGAAACCGGAGCACCCGGAGGAAACCCACGCACACACGGGGTGAACGTGCAGACTCCGCACAGACAGTGACCCAAGCCGGGAATCGAACCTAGGACCCTGGAGTTGTGAAGCAAGTGTGCTAACCACTATGCTACCGTGCTGTCCATCCTATACTGCATGTGTGATGTATTTGCCCACTCACACAACTTGTCCAAATCACCTTGAATCTTAACATACTCCTCACCACTCACATTCCCGTGGAGTTTTATGTACTTGGCAAACCTAGAAATATCACATTTGGTTCCTTCATTCAAATGATTGATGTATATTCTGAAGAGCTGGGCCCCAAGCACTAATTCCTGTGGGGCCCCACTAGTCACTGCTTGCCCCTTTGAAAAAGACCGATTTATTCCTACTCTCTGTTTCTTGTCTCCTAACCAATTCTCAATGCATAGAATCATAGCATTTACAGTGCAGAAGGAGGCCATTTGGCCCATCGAGTCTGCACCGGTCCTTGGAAAGAGCACCCTACCTAAGCCCACACCCCCACCTTATCCCCGTAACCCAGTAACCCCAGTCCACTTTCAGTAATAATAATCTTTTATTGTCACAAGTATGAAGTTACTGTGAAAAGCCCCAAGTCGCCACATTTCGGCACCTGTTCGGGTAAGCTGGTATGGGAATTGAACCTGCGCTGCTGGCCTTGTTCTGCATTGCAAACCAGCTGTCTCGCACACTGAGCGAAACCAGCCCATAGCTAAACCAGCCCTTTTTGGACACAAAGGGCAATTTAGCATGGCCAATCCACCTAACCTACACATTGTTTGACTGTGGGAGGAAACCAAAGCACCCGGAGGAAACCCACCCAGTGTAGCCACCTAAGATGGACACTGGGCTACAAAATGGAGAACTGCTAAGGCTGCAGGGAAAAACAGTCTTAGCAAGGACAAGCAGTTTGCAGAAGACTAATTAGCATTCTGCACGTACAGAAACCAGTTTGTGGCCAGGTGCAGAGTCTCAGCCAAAGGTGTAAATGGAAACAGATCTGCATAGTAATGAGGTGATCCAGATTCAGACCCCACGCAATAGAAACATTTAAGTATGAATGGATACTTTTGAGTAGACGCCCAGACAGAACGGCACCACTGTATCCAACACAAAGAACCATAGGGACAGCCCACCCATCGAGAAACGACCCTCAGATTGGGGGGTTTGGAAGATATCGATTGGGAAAGGCCCAATCGATACATGGCAGGTAAAAGGCCCGCCCCGAAGGGGCACGGACTTCTAGGGACTATAAGAATAGACCCTGCACATGTTTCGGTCTGTTGCTTCCAGACTCCGGCCCAGACTTGTTACATCGCATCCTGACTCCAGTTTCAGCACCGGCCGTTGAGCATCAGCCATCGAACTGTAAGTGCCAATACAACGATCGCTACGTGATCCAGACTTTGCTAGATCCTGACAACTTTAAGTACCTGAGAGTTGCAGACCAAGAACGGGACGAAGGCCTTGCTCCCTGACCTTGCCTGTTCCTGTCTAGATAAGTATTTTAGTTGTTTAGTATTAGAAGTAAGTTAGTCTCTTTAGCGTATGCATGTGTATTTATTATATTTGTCATAATAAATATCAATCGTTTGGACTTACTAATCGGTGTATAGATTTATTACTTTGAACCTGACCTTGATATACTTGTGAGGTGTCTAAATACGGCACCTGGTGACTCCTGAACATAATTACATACACAGAGCCATAGTCGTGTTAAGCACACGGCCTTTAAACGGAGGCGTGTTAATATACTCCAGTAAAACGAGCAACACCAGACACGGGGAGAACGTGCAGACTCTGCACAGACAGTGATCCAAGCCGGGAATCGAACGTGCGACCTTGGAGCCATGAAGCAACTGTGCTAACCACTGTGCTGTCATACTGCCCCCATTACCCTCAATCCCATGTACTTTAATTTGCACATGAAGCTCTTATATTGGACTTTATCACAAGCTTTCTGAAACTCCAAAGGCACCAAAATCCAAAAATACACAGGTTAGGTGGATTAGCCATGCTAAAAAAGGCTATTTATTATCCAAATGATTAGGTGGTGTTACGGGGATAGGGTAGGGGCATGGGCCTAAGTAGGCTGCTCTTTCAGAGGATCGGTGCAGACTCGACAGGCCGAATGGACTCCTTCTGCACTGTAGGGATTCTATGAACCACATCTCCTATCTCCCTAATCTATTCTATTCTTTAGGTCCTCAAAAAACTTATGTAGGTTTGTCAAACATGATTTTCGTTTCATAAATGCATGTTGACTTTGTCTAAACCTGTTGATATTTTCTGTGTCGTTTTATCGCTACCTTTATAATAGACCAGTGTTGGCAACCAGGTTAGGAAATGAGCCTCATGAGTGGTCCTCCTTTATCTCAGCAGGCCGTAAGATTGAAATTGGGCTTGTTGACCAGATATGAACCCATGAAAAATATTAAGGTAGATAAGTCCCCAGGGCCTGATGGGATCTACCCCAGAATACTGAAGGAGGCTAGAGAGGAAATTGCTGAGGCCTTGACAGAAATCTTTGGATCCTCACTGTCTTCAGGTGATGTCCCGGAGGACTGGAGAATAGCCAATGTTGTCCCTTTGTTTAAGAAGGGTAGCAAGGATAGTCCAGGGAACTACAGGCCGGTGAGCCTTACGTCAGTGGTAGGGACATTACTGGAGAGAATTCTTCGCGCCAGGATCTACTCCCATTTGGAAGCAAATGGACGTATTAGCGAGAGGCAGCATGGTTTTGTGAAGGGGAAGTCGTGTCTCACTAACTTGATAGAGTTTTACGAAGAGGTCACAAAGATGATTGATGCAGGTAGGGCAGTGGATGTTGTCTATATGGACTTCAGTAAGGCCTTTGACAAGGTCCCTCATGGCAGACTGGTACAAAATGTGAAGTCACACGGGATCAGGGGTGAGCTGGCAAGATGGATACAGAACTGCCTAGGTCATAGAAGGCAGAGAGTAGCAATGGAAGGGTGCATTTCTGATTGGAGGGCTGTGACTAGTGGTGTTCCACAGGCATCAGTGCTGAAACCTTTGCTGTTCGTAGTATATATAAATGATTTGGAGGAAAATGCAACTGGTCTGATTAGCAAGTTTGCAGACGACACAAAGGTTGGTGGAATTGCGGATAGCGATGTGAACTGTCAGAGGTTACAGCAGGATTTAGATCTTTTGGAGACTTGGGCAGAGAGATGGCAGATGGACAAATGTGAGGTAATACATTTTGGAAGGTCTAATACAGGTAGGGAATATACAGTGAATGGTAGAAACCTCAAGAGTATTGAAAGTCAGAGAGATCTAGGTGTACAGGTCCACAGGCCACTGAAAGGGGCAACACAGGTGAAATGAAAAAATGAAATGAAAATCGCTTATTGTCACGAGTAGGCTTCAATGAAGTTATTGTGAAAAGCCCCTAGTCGCCACATTCTGGCACCTGTCCGGGGAGGCTGGTACGGGAGAAGGTAGTCAAGAAGGCATATGGCATGCTTGCCTTCATTGGCCGGGGTATTGAGTATAAGAATTGGCAAGTCATGTTGCAGCTGTATAGAACCTTGGTTAGGCCACACTTGGAGTATAGTGTTCAATTCTGGTCGCCACACTACCAGAAGGATGTGGAGGCTTTAGAGAGGGTGCAGAAGAGATTTACCAGGATGTTGCCTGGTATGGATGGCATTAGCTATGAGGAGCGGTTGAATAAACTCGGTTTGTTCTCACTGGAACGACAGAGGTTGATGGGTGACCTGATAGAGGTCTACAAAATTATGAGGGGCATAGACAGAGTGGATAGTCAGAAGCTTTTCCCCAGGGTAGAGGGGTCAATTACTAGGGGGCATAGGTTTAAGGTGCGAGGGGCAAGGTTTAGAGGAGATGTACGAGGCAAGTTTTTTACACAGAGGCGAGTGGGTGCCTGGAACTCGCTGCCGGAGGAGGTGGTGGAAGCAGGGACGATAGTGACATTTAAGGGGCATCTTGACAAATACATGAATAGGATGGGAATAGAGGGATATCGACCCAGGAAGTGTCGAAGATTTTAGTTTAGACGGGCAGTATGGTCGGGACAGGCTTGGAGGGCTGAAGGGCCTGTTCCTGTGCTGTACTTTTCTTTGTTGTTTGTTCTTTGAATAAGATTCATAGAATCATAGATTTTACAGTGCAGAAGGAGGCCATTCGGCCCATTGAGCCTGCACCAGCCCTTACAAAGAGCACCCTACTCAAGCCCACATTTCTACCCTATCCCTGTAACCCAGTAACCCCCACTTAACCTTTTTGGACACTAAGGGTAATTTAGCATGGCCAATCCACCTAACCCGCATATCTTTAGACTGTGGGAGGAAACCGGAGCACCCAGAAGAAACCCACGCAGACACGGGGAGAATGTGCAGACTCCGCACAGACAGTGACCCAGCGGGGAATCGAACCTGGGGCCCTGGGGCTGTGAAGCAACTGTGACAACCACTGTGCTACCGCGCTACCCCATACATTTAAATATATTTAAATAATACCTTTAAATGTATTAAACGATTAAATACATTTAATACATGCCAAATATTTCATAATGAGTTATAGCAAATCCTGAATCATTTATGTATTAATAAAACTATCATCTTCAAATGATAAAAAGAAAATAAACATTTACACTTTAAATCTGGTGGAGCGCACAGCTCTCAATTGTCCTCGCTTTATGCGTGTCTCACTTCAGTCGTACCGATAGGAATGAAACCAGGTAGATGGAAATCAGCGGAATGTGGCAACCCTGCACGAGGGCAATTGCAACAAAACGTCTTGTTGGCTGGATGTGGCCTTCAGGTCGCAGGTTTCCCCAACTGTAATAAGCTCCCATTTTTCCCATTACTGATGTTAGGCTGACCTGTCTGGGACACAGTTTTCTCCCTCCCTACTTTTTTAAATAGTGGGGTTACACTTGCCATCCTCCAATCTGCCAGAACCGTTTCAGAAACGACAGAATTTTGGAATATGACAACCATGGCGGTACGGTGGCACAGTGGTTAGCCCTGCTGAGCTAACAGCGCCAGGGAACCCAGGTTCAATTCCGGCCTCAGGTGATTGTCCGTGTGGAGTTTGCACTTATTCCTCGTGTGTGCGTGGGTTTCCTCCAAGTCCTCCGGTTTCTTCCCACAGTCCAAAGATGTGCTGGTTAGGTGGATTGGCCATGCTAAATTGCCCCAGTGCCCAGGGATGTACAGGTTGGGTTAGGGGGTGGACGTGGATGTGGGAGTAGACTTGGTTAGGGTGCTCTTTCGGTGGATTGGTGCAGATACAATGGGCCAAACAGCCTCCTTCTGCACTGTAGTGATTCTATTCACACATTCACTATGACCACAGCTCCATCGTTTGTACTCTGAAGCATTGATTATCAGGCCTTGGGGATTTATCGGCTTTCAGATCCACCAAAGTTTTCATCAGTTTTTTTAGTAAATCAAATTCCCTTGAATCATGCACGTGTGTGCCCGCTGTGGTGGAAGGGTGCACGACAGCTACATCCCGGGGCACCTGGAGATCCCTGGTGTCTTGGAGGACCACTCCAGTATGAAGTGTTGGCTCGTGGGGGGTCAAGGGATGCCTGCTGAGGACATGGCTGATGATGGAGGCCTGGGACCGAGGCGGAGACTCACGCCGTGCTCATGTTTTCACCCGTGCTGTTGTTGAGTGGTGAACCAGGCTGTTGAAAATGCAGTTCCCTGCCTTGACCACTCCGACGGCGCCCTGTAGTTGTTATGATACCCAGGGCAAGCTATCACCTACCGCCCACTTTAACTGCCCCACCCTCTACCCACAAACCAAAACACAGGGGGGGGGGGGGGAAAGGGGTGAAAAATAATGAGGGAAACCAAAAGGGTGGCATAGTGGTTAGCACTGCTGCCTCACAGCGCCGGGGTGTCGGGTTCAATTCTTGCCTTGATGAAATGTATGTGGAATCTGCTCATTCTTCCCGTGTTGCGTGGGTTTCCTTCCACCATCCAAAGATGTGCAGGATTGGTAGATTGGCCTTGCTAAATTGCCATTTGTTGCCCTTTTGAACCTTTGTTCAAAAGGTTGGATGGGGGTGATGGGGATATGGTGGGTGTGTGATATACGTAGCTCCTTCAGAGGGTTGGTACAATCTAGGTGGGCCGGATGGCCTCCTTCTGCACTGCAGAAATTCTATGAAAAGATAAGAACCTTTGCTTCAGACTTTTTTTAAAGCACACTTCCTTATCGGCAAGCTTGCTAGAGCATTTGGCTTTCGACCAGGAATGGTCCACTTTGTAGAGTCATTCATTCAGGGGCCCTGCAATTTAGAAAATGCTCGCAGGCAGCAGGCTTTCTGGAGAGGCACCTTATTTCTCATCAAACTGGGCCTTCAGTTCAAGGATCGCATTTAGGCCTCTGTCTTTCTGGAGGAGCGCTTAATTTCACATCAAATTTTGCTTTCACCTCGTGGTTTGACTTCAGGCCTCTGCAGGCTCAAGAGAACAGCACCCAGAGGCTTGCTGGAGGGAAGGTCAGCCCTCATGGTCGCCTCTGGAGAGAATTGGCTGGATCTTTTTGGAGAGAGTCAGTTGTATCTCTTCATTGGAACTGCAGTCTGGCAGTTATGTCCTTTAGGACCCCACCAGCCTGGTCTGTGGTGGTACTACTCAGCCAGTCTTGCTGATGGGCATTGATGTCCTCCACCCAGAGTATATGCTGTGCCCTTGCTTTGTCCAAGTGTTTTTCAACATGGAGGAGTGCTGATTCATGAGCTGATGGTGGATGGTACGTGATAATCAGCAGGCTGTTTCCTTGCCCATGCTTAACCTGAAGCCAATGAAACAGGGCATACCCAGGAATGGTGAGAGTGGTGTCTGGGACATTGTCTGTCACGTATGTTTCTGTGAGTATGACTCTATCAGGCTGTTGCTTGACTAGTCTGTGAGACAGCTCTCCCAACCTTGGCATAAGTCCACAGATGTTAACAAGGAGGACTTTGCAGAGTTGACAGGGCTGGGCTTCCCATTTCATTTCTGGTGCCTAGGACAGTCTGCTTTTATTCACGGTAGCACAGTAGTTCGCACTGTTGCTTCACAGCTCCAGGGACCCAGGTTCGATTCCCGGCTTGGGTCACTGTGTGAGGAGTATTATGGGCCAGGGATTTGAGAACCCCAAAGTGTATCGTGGAGTTCATCTGACCCACAACTTTTAATAGATTTTGGTTATGGGGTTTACAAGTGTGGTGCAACAGAGAACTAAACATATTTTAAAACATAAACAATGTTTATTCTATTAATCCAGTTAACGTTTTATAAACACACAGTAAATATCATAGGGGCTGGTTTAGCACAGGGCTAAATCGCTGGCTTCTAAAGCAGACCAAGGCACGCCAGCAGCACGGTTCATTCCCGTACCAGCCTTCCCGAACAGGTGTCGGAATGTAGCGACTAGAGGCTTTTCACAGTAATTTCATTTGAAGCCTACTTGTGACAATATGCGATTTTCATTTCATTTCATCAACTACAAACACTTATACTTTCCCAAATACAATATTCTCTAGGTAATAACTTAATAACCCTTAATAACTTCCCAAACAATATCCATAAGTTAAATCCTTTTTAAAATAAAGACAGAAGGTTTAAATACTCAACAGAAACAGGTATTACTTTGAAATCGCCAATGATCTGGAGACATTTCTTAGCTTGTAGAGAGAGAGAGATCATTATACAGCTGCTTGCTTTGAATGCAGCTATACCTCTGAAAACAAAACCAAAAACACACTGCAGCTGCCAGCTCAGAAACAAAAGAAAAAGTCAGACAGACAGCCCAACTCCACCGACACAATGGCATTACTGCAGCTATTTGATAAACACCCATTTCTTAAAGGTACACCCACCTGACACCACCCCCCCAAGAAAAAAATAAACCATTAACTTTAAGATGGTTTCACTTTTCACCTTTTCACTTTCCTTTCAGAAATATTGACAGTGAATATACGTTTTATTTTAGCAAAAAAAACATGCAAACATTTATAATAACAGAGTACGTTTTAGTTCTTCAACCTTCACCGAATCTGCTTCTTTTCATCACATTCGGGACAAAGCATCAGCTATCACGTTTCCTCGTCCTGCCACATGTATTATTTTAAAATGTAATGGCTGTAACAATAAACTCCCATCGAAACAGTCTGGCATTGTTATTCCCGAATTGCTCCAAAAATGTCAATGGATTATGATCAGTATATATAATTGTGAAAATGTTGCAAAGCCAGCACCAAGCTTAAAGTCTCCTTCTCAATCGTTGAATACTTCTTCTGGTGCTTATTTAATTTCTTTGAAAAATAACCAATAGGCCGCTCTAGTCCTTTGTCGTCATCTTGTAGAAGCACCGCACCAATGCCCACATCACTCGCATCAACAGCCACTTTGAATGGTTTTCTATAATTTGAGATGGCTAACACAGGAGCAATGGTTAACACAGCCTTCAGACAGTCAAATGCCTGTTGATTATTCGCTGTCCACTTAAATTTGCTACGCTTCTTAGGCAAGTCCGTCAGTGGAGCAACCACACTGCTAAAGTTCGGCACAAATTTCCGGTAAAATCCACTCATACCAAGAAATCGCATTATTTCCCTTCTTATTGAGGGTATTGGAAACTCCCCAATAACTTTTGCTTTCACATCCCGTGGGACGATTTGACCCTGTCCGATTGTACGGCCAAGGAAAGTGACTTGGGTTTTTCCAAATTCACTTTTGGCTAGGTTTACCACAAAACCCTCCTCCTGAAGTCGATCGAATAACTCCATCAGATGCTTTCCATGTCTGACTGAAAATTACCAGATCATTGATGTATACCGCACAATTGGGTAATCCTGAAACAACTTTGTTAGTTAACCGTTGAAATGTGGCTGGGGTGTTTTTCATGAAAATGAAATGAAATGAAAATGAAAATGAATGAAAATGAATGAAAATGCCAAATGGCATAACTTTGAATTGGCATATACTACCTGGAGTCACAAAAGCTGAAATCTCCTTCACCCTTTCGGATAAAGGTACCTGTCAGTAACCTTTAAGTAAATCCAGTTTGGAAATAAAAGCTGATTGTCCCACTTTCTCAATGCAATCCACCACGCGTGGGATAGGATAAGAGTCCATTCTTGTAACTGCATTAACCTTTCTATAGTCCACACACAATAATTGGGAACCGCCTGGTTTTGGTACCATCATTATGGGTGAGCTCCATTGGCTGCAACCCACTTCAATAATGCCATTTTTAAGCATACTTTCAATTTCCTTGTTAACCTGTGCCAATTTTAAAGGGTTATGTCTATATGGATGTTGTTTGATTGGAACAGCATTTCCCAGATCTACATCATGTATCGCCATTTTAGTGCTTCCCAACTTATCTCCACAAACTGGCCCATGTGATATCAGTAACTCTTTCAGGTCAGTTTGTTTTTCCTCTGGAAGGTAACTCACCAATTTATCCCAATTTTTAAGAACATCCTTATTTTCCAATTTAGTTTGACGATTGTCAAATTCAAAGTCATCTGGATTTGGTTCTTCACTTTGAGGTAGAATCATTAAAACCTCCTCCTTTTGCTCTCCTTCCCTTTCAAAGTACCTTATAAGAAAATTCACTTGACACAGTCGGTGAGTTTTCCTTCTATCTGGCGTTCTTACCACACAATTCACCTCACTTAATTTCCTTTCAATCTGATAAGGTTCACAAAACCTTGCTTTTAAAGGTTCACCTACCACTGGTAGCAATACTAAAACTTCATCTCCACTGGCAAAACTCTGAACTTTTGCTTTCTTGTCTGCTACTCATTTCATCACATGTTATGCAACTTTAAAATGTTGTTCAGCCAATTCCCCTGCTCTATTTAATCTTTCCCTAAAATTTGACACGTAATCCAATAATGTAATTTCCGACTGCTCATTCACCAATTTATCCTCAATCAATTTAAGTGGTCCTCTTACCTCATGACCAAAAATTAGTTCAAAAGGACTGAATTTGGTTGACTCATTAGGTGCATCCCTAATTGCAAACAGTACGAATGGAATTCCTTTATCCTAATACTCTGGATAATCATGACAATAAGCCCTCAACATTGTCTTTAATGTCTGATGCCACCTTTCTAATGCTCCCTGCGATTCTGGATGGTACGCAGTTGATTTAAATTGTTTAATTCCTAGGTTTTAGGAAGCGGTCCTACACAATCAATTAAGACCCTTGTAAAAAGTTCCTCAAATGCTGGAATGGGTATTATCACTGCTTGAGGTTTCCCTCTAACTTGAAATGTGTGACATGATCAACAAAATTTAACTACATCTTTATGTAGTCCAGGCCAATAAAAATGTTTTTGGATTTTAGCTTGAGTTTTCCTTACTCCTAAATGACCTCCCACTGGTACCTCATGTGCTACTCACAACACCTCCTTTCTATACCTTACCAGCAGTACCACATGATGAATTTCTGCCCACTTCCCATCTCCCTGCACATGTAAAAGTCTCCATTTTCTCATCAAGACATCATTTTCACGGTAATAACATTCTGGTATACACTCAGATTCCTCTTCCGTGTATGCTTTCTGATACATCCGTTTTATTTCTATATCTTTCTGTTCTAACTCTGCCAATTTTCCTGAACTAAAAATATCAGCCTTATCCTCCACCTGTTCTTGTTCTTTTCCAATCATCTGATCAAATATTGTTTCTAATAATTGAACTTCAACTTTATCTTCACTCTTTGATTTCTCATCTTGTCTTAACCTGTGACTTTGCAACCTTGTTACGACACAATCCGGAAAAATCCCAGGATATTCGTCCTTCAACACTTCAGTTGTCTGGTTTTCCACTGGCTCATCAACCACAGTAGGCATCACTCCCACCTGCGATCCATCTATATCATTACCCAAGATAAACTGTATTCCTGGTCAAGATAGTTTCTCTATTACTTCACCACTCTTCACTGGACATTCCAACCTTACCTTATATAATGGAAAACTACTCTACACACCCTGAATTCCACATATTACCACCTTTTCTGGCAATATTCCTCCCAAACTACATAACTCCTCATCTCTTACCATTAGAGATTGACTAACTCCCGTATCTCTTAAAATTGTGACTTCTTTACCTGCTCCTCCTGATACACATGAGTAAACTTTACCCACACAAGTAAATTCTTTAAAGATATCTGGCACTTTCTTATCAATCACCTCTTGATCAGGCTGTACAATCTTTTGCACCTCCTTCGCTTCACTTGGGCTTTCCTTTCCCACTTTAACAAACCTCATTGTCTTATCCTGTTTTACCACATCAGCCTTCCCAGTGCTTTTCTTCAACCACCAACACTGTGACTTTACATGGCCTAGTTTATTACAGTGAAAACATTTGAAACATTTCATTTCTTTTCCACCCTCCTGGGTTTCTTTTTTAATCTGAGGTACACTCTCCTTATTATCTCCCATCAAATCTCCTTTACCTTTACCACCTGAGTATTTCTCATGTCCCCAGTTTCATTCTCTCACAGGCTGAAACTGATGTCAGAAACCAAACTTTAATTTATGAACTAATTCATAATCATCTGCCATTTCTGCTGCTAATCTCGCAGTTTTAACCCTCTGAGCTTCCACATGAGTTCTCACTACATCAGGAATTGCATTTTTAAACTCCTCCAAAAGTATGATTTCTCTGAGAGCTTCATACTTGTGGTCTATTTTCAAAGCCCTTATCCACCTATCAAAATTACTCTGTTTGATCCTTTCAAACTCCATGCAAGTTTGACCAGGTTCGTTCCTTAAATTTCAAAACCTTTGTCTGTAGGCCTCAGGCACTAGTTCATATGCACCTGAGATGGATTTTTTCACCTCCCCATATGTCCCAGATGCCTCCTCTGATAGTGATGCAAACGCTTTACTAGCCCTATCTACCAGCTTTGTTTGAATCAGTAGTACCCACATGTCCTGTGGCCATTTCATTTGTTTAGCCACTTTCTCAAATGAAATGAAAAAAGCTTCTACCTCCTTATCATCAAACCGTGGCAATGCTTGGACATATTTAAATAGATCCCCATCAAGCCTTTGACTATGACGCTCTTTCTATTTATCCTCATCACTATCCTCAAACTGTATGTTTCCCTTTACATCCGCCAATTTTAACTGAGTGTCGTGTTTCATGGCCATTTTCTGAAGTTCAAACTCTCTCTCTTTTTCCCCTTTCCTCTCTCTCTTTTTCTTTTTCCCTGATCTGTACCTCCCTTTATCTTTCTTTTTGTTCTGCTCAGGCAATTTCTTTTTTGTTTCTTTCTTCTCTCTCCTTTTCTTTTTCCCTGATGTTTACCTCCCTTCCTCTTTCTTTTCATTCTGCAAGGGCTATTCTTTCTTTGTTTCTTTCTTCCCTCTCCTTTTCTCTTTCTCTGATCTGTATCTCCCCTTCTCTCTATTTTTCTCACATTTCATATTTAAGCTGCTTTAATTCCTTTTCATGTTCAAGTTGCTTGATTTTAACTGAATTTTTGCCATTCCTAATGAGTCAGACTGTATCTCAGGCAATTTTGAACCCTCAGCTAGGGCTGTGTGCTGTCAGGTAACGCTAACTGAAATGTTTTTGCCAAATCTAAAAGCCATTATTTGGTCTCTGTTCGTAAGCTAATGCGTGTGACCTTCTCCACCCCTCAAAACTTCCAAGCCGCTGAAAGAGCCATTGTCCACAACACACTCCCTACTTAAACTGGTATACAACACCTGAAAAGCAAACACAAATATGCTCACCCCTCACTGTCTTTAAGTTCAATAAGCCAACCCAATCATGAAAGATAAACTTTTACCTCACATGCACCAAATTTATTATGGGCCAGGGTTTAGAGAACCCCAAAGTATATCATGGAGTTCACCTGACCCACAACTTTAAATAGAGTTTGGTTATGGGGAGTACAAGGTGCCCCTTTACAGGTGTGATGCAACAGAGATCTAAAGTGTGTTTAAAACAAAACAATGTTTATTCCATTAATCCAGTTAACATTTTATAAACACACAGTAAACATCTTATCAACTACAAAAACTGATACTTTCCCAAATACAATATTCTATAGGTAACCTTTAATAACTTCCCAAACAACATTCATAAGTTAAATCCTTTTTAAAATAAAGACAGCAGGTTTAAATGCTCTTCAGAAATGGGTATTACTCTGAAATCGTCAATGATCTGGAGACATTCCTTAGCTTGTAGAGAGAGAGTGATCATTATACTGCTGCTTGCTTTGAATTCCACCTCCGAAAACAAAACTAAAAACACACTGCAGCTGCCAGCTCAGAAACGAAAGTAAAGGGCAGACAGACAGCCCAGCTCCACCCACACAATTACATTACTGCAGCTACTTGATAAACAGCATTTCTTAAAGGTACATCCACCTGACAGGAGTCTGCATGTTCTCCCCATGTCTGCGTGGGTTTCCTCTGGGTGCTCCGGTTTCCTCCCTCAAGTCACGAGAGATGTGCTGTTAAGTAATTTGGACATTCTGAATTCTCCCTCTGTGTACTCGAACAGGTGCCTGAATATGACGACCAGGGAATTTTCACAGTAACTTCATTGCAGTGTTAAAGTGCTTCATTTCAGCGTTAATATGGGCTTATTTAGCTCAGTGGGCTAAACAGCTGGTTTGTAATGAAGGACTAGGCCAGCAGCGCAGGTTCAATTCCCACACCAGCTTACCCGAACAGGCGCCGGAATGTGGCGACTCGGGGCTTTTCACAGTAACTTAATACTTGTGACAATAACAGATTATTATTATTAATGTCAGCCTACTTGTGACAATAAAGCTTACTATTATTCCTTTTTTGTGTTTTGGTTGCAGTTGAATACAATTGAGTGGCTTGCTCGGCCATTGCAGAGGACATTGAAGAGTCAACCACATTGCTGTGGGTCTGGAGTCTATAGACCGGTAAGGCCGGCAGTATTCCTTCCCTAAAAGCATTACTGGACCAGGTGGCTTTTTATGACAATCGACAATGGTTTCATGGTCATTATTAGACTTTTACTTCCAGATATTTTGTTGAGTTAAAATTCCACCATCTAACCGTGTCCCGTGTACCCTGGGTTTCTGAATTTCCACTACACCACCGTCTCCCCAGTTGATGCTGTTGGCTATGATCATGTTGTTGATTATATTAATGTCAATGATATTGATGATGATGCCGATGTTGTTAATATTGAATATGTTACTTTAATGATATGTTCTTGATACTGATCATAAAATCATAGAATCATAGAATTTACAGTACAGAAGGAGGCCATTTGGCCCATCGAGTCTGCACCAGCTCTTGGAAAGAGCACCCACCTCCACCCACACCTCTACCCTATCCCCATAACCACACCTAACCTTTCTTGGACACTTAGGGCAATTTAGCATAGTCAATCTACCTAATGTGCCCATCTTTAGACTGTGGGAGGAAACCAGAGCACCCGGAGGAAACCCACGTAGACACGAGGAGAAAGTGCAGACTCCGCGTAGACAATTGTTGTTAATGTTGATATTGTTGGTGGTTGTGATTATGTTGATGCTGATTTTGATGAGGATGATGTTGAGGTTGATGTCAATGATGATGAAGTTGATGTTAATGATGATGAGCTTGGTGCTAATGATGAGGTTGGTGTTAATGATGGTGTTAATGATGATGAGGGTGTTAATGATGATGTTGGAATTATATTGATGAAGTTGATGTTGGGTGATAAGGGTGATATTGATGACTTTGTTAATGGGTGATGTGGGTGATGATATTGACAAGTTTGATGTTAATGATATGGAGGTTGGTGAGGGTGATGATATTCATTTTGATATTAATGAGGTTGGTGTTAATGATCAGGTTGGTGTTAATGATGATGAGGTTGATAATGATATTGTGGTTGATGTTAATGATGGGTTATGAGGGTGATGATATTGATGAGGTTCATGTAAGCCTACTTGTGACATTAATAAAGATTATTATAATGATGAGGTTGGTGTTAATTATGAGGTTGGTATTATTATTGATAATGGTGGTGTTAATGATGAGGTTGGTATTAATGATGAGGAGTTGCTGTTAATGATGAGGTTGGTGCTAATGATATTGATGATGAGTGTGATGTTAATGATGATAAGGTTGATGTTAATGATGATGAGGTTGATGTTAATGATGATGAGGATGATGTTAATGATGATGAGGTTGATATTAATGATGATGATGAGGTTGGTGTTAATGATGAGGTTGGTGATAATGAGTTAATGATGATGAGTTTGATAATAATTTTGAGGTTGATGTTAATGATGTTGGGTGGTGAGGATGATGATCTTGATGAGTTTGATAATGATGGGTGATATTGATGAGTTTGATGTTAATGTTATTGATGAGGTTGATGAGGGTGATGTTGATGAGCTTGCTGATAATGAGGTTAATATTTGTGATGATGAGGGTGGTGATAGATAGAAGGAGAACGTTCAGACTCCGCACAGACAGTGACCAAAGCTAGGAATCAAGCCTGGATCCCTGGCGCAGTGAAGCAACATCACACATCACCCACATCACTCATCATTATCAAACACATCAATATCATCACGATAATGATATTGAGATTGATATTGATGATGGGTGATGAGGGTGCTGATATTGATGAGTTTGATAATGATGAGTGATGTGGGTGATGAGTTTGATATTAATGATGGTGATGTCGATGAGGTTTCTGGCAATGAGGTTGATGTCTGTGATGATGAGGGTGTTGATAGTGATGATGGTGTTGATGATGATGAGGTTGATGTTGATGATGCGGTTGGTGCAAATGATGCTGGTGTTAATGATGAGGTTGGTGTTAATGATGAGGAAGGCATGGTAGCACAGTGGTTAGCACTGTCGCTTCACCGCGCCAGGGACCCAGGTTTGATTCCTGGTTTCGGTCACTGTGCGGCGTCTGCACGTTCTCCTTCGGTCTGCGTCGGTCTCCTCCCACAAGTTCCTAAAGATGTGCTGTTATGTGAATTGGACATTCTGAATTCTCCCTCTGTGTACCCGAACAGGTGCCGGAGTGTGGCGACAAGGAGATTTTCACAGTAACTTCATTGTAATGCTAATGTAAGCCTACTTGTGACATTAATAAAGATTATTATAATGATGAGGTTGGCGTTAATGATGAGGTTGGTATTAATGATGATGAGGTTGCTGTTAATGGCGAGGTTGGTGTTAATAATATTGATGAGGTTGATGTTTCTGATATTGATGAGGTTGTGTTCATGATATTGATGAGGTTTATGTTTATGATATTGAGGAAGTTGATGTTTCTGATATTGATGAGGTTGATATTTATGATGAGTTATGAGGGCGATGATATTGTTGAGGTTGATAATGATGTTGATGAAGCCATGATGAGGTTGTTGTTAATGATGAGCTTGGTGTTAATGATAAGGTTGGTGTTAATGATGGTGTTAATGATTATGACGTTGATAATGATATTGATGAGGTTGATGGTATTGATGAGTTTGATGTTAATAATGGGTGATATTGGTGATGATATTGATGTAAGGGCGATGCCGATATGGTTGATGATCAGGTCGATGTTTATGATGAATTATGAGGGCGATGATATTGTTGTGTTTGATGTTGATGATATTGATGAGGTTGATAATAATGAGGGTGATACTGATGAGGTTGTATTAATAATTATGAGGGTGATAATATTGATGAGGTTGATGTTAATGATGAGGTAGGTGTTAATGATGATGAGGTTGGTGTTAATGACGATGTTAATGATGAGGTTGATGTTAATAATAGTGTTAATGATGATGAGGTTGGTAATGATATCGAGGGTGATGTCAATGATGGGTGATGAGGGTGATTATATTGGTGAGTTTGATGTTAATATTGACGAGGGTGATGTCGATGAGGTTGAAAATGAAATGAAAATGAAAATCGCTTATTGTCACGAGTAGGCTTCAATGAAGTTACTGTGAAAAGCCCCTAGTCGCCACATTCCGGCACCTGTTCAGGAAGGCTGGTACGGGAATTGAGCCATGCTGCTTGGTCTGCTTTAAAAGCCAGCAATTTAGCCCAGTGTGCTAAACCAGCCAGTGTGCTAAGCCAGCATGATGATAATGAGGTTGATGTTTATGATGATAAGGGCGATGATATTGATGAGGGTGATGTTGATCAGGTTGATGATATTGATGAGGCTGTTGAGGTTGGTGAACTTGAGGTTGATGTTGATGTTGATCAAGATTGATTATGTTGATGTTGAGATGATTAAATGTGTTGATGCTGAGATGATGATAAATATGTTGAGATGATATTAATAACTATGTTGATGATGCTGGTGATATTGATGTCAATGTTAATAAGGAAATGATGATGATATTGGTGTTGATAAAGTTAATGCTAATGATGGTGATGATATCGGTGTTGAGCGATAAGGTTAATGCTGATCATGATGATATTGCTGTTGATAAGGTTAATGCTACTGATGATGTTGACGTTGTTGATGATGTTGTTGACTATGCCGATGAGATTGATGATGATACCAGTGGTGTTGGTGATTTTCCTGATGTTCATAAGGTTGAATTAGATGATGTCGATAATGTTAATGTTGTTGATGATGTTGATAAGATTGATGCTAATAATGTTGATAATGCTAATGTTGTTGCTATTGATAAGATTGATGCTAATGATGTTGATGATGTTGTTGACTATGTTGATGAGATTGATGCTAATGATGATACTGGTGGTGTTAGTGATCATAAGGCTGAATTAGATGATGTTGATGATGCAGGTGTTGATCATGTTGATGTAGCTAATGCTGGTATTGATCATGTGATCATGCTGATGTAGCTAATGCTGGTGTTGATCATGTGATCATGTTGATGGAGCTAATGCTGGTGTTGATCATGTGATCATGTTGATGTAGCTGATGCTGGTTTTGATCATGTGATCATGCTGATGTAGCTAATGCTGGTGTTGATCATGTGATCATGTTGATGTAGCTGATGCTGATATTGATCATGTGATCATGTTGATGTAGCTGATGCTGGTATTGATCATGTGATCATGTTGATGTAGCTAATGCTGGTGTTGATCATGTGATCATGTTGATGTAGCTGATGCTGGTGCTGATCATGTGATCATGCTGTTGTAGCTAATGCTGGTGTTGATCATGTGATCATGTTGATGTAGCTAATGCTGGTGTTGATCATGTGATCATGTTGATGTAGCTGATGCTGGTGCTGATCTTGCTGATTTTGGTGATGGTGGTGTTGATCATGTTGATGTTTCACTGATTATGAGGAATCTTTGCTGGATGCTGATAACTATACAAAGAAAGGCAAGGAGAACGAAAGCTGAGGAACTCTTTCTTCTCCGTTCATTCCCAACTCAGCTTAAAAATAAACTTTATTTCCAGTAAATCACTAGTCTTTACCTTCAAGCCAGTTTTCTTACCCCATCCATTGAAATAAGTGCTGTTCAAACAAGCAAATAATTCTCCTTTTGGAAAAGGCACACTTGCTCCCAAGGGTGAACGTGTTACCTTTCCAGAAAAAAACAAATGTCAGCTTCCCAGTGTCCAAATAATGCTTCCATATTTTAAAATAAAGTAATGTCCTGGAAGATATGTTCTAACAATGTTCATCAGATTGCATTCAGGTTGTACAACCTTTTCACAATAGTTCATTCATCTTGTGTTTTTACTTCTGCATTCAACCAACTGTTCTGATTCACCAGAAATTCCTTTTCCTGTTCAAAGATTTTTTCACACCACTTCAAAGAACAAAGAACAGTACAGCACAGGATCAGGCCCTTCGGCCCTCCAAGCCTGCGCTGATCACGTGTCCTATCTAGACCGAGCGCCTGTATACTTCTATACCCCGTCTGTTCATGTGCCTATCCAGATAAGTCTTAAAGGTCGCTAACATATCTGCCTCAACCACCTCACTTGACTGCATTCCAGACCACCACACCCTCTGTGCAAAAAACATCCCCCACTGAAGCTATCCCCCCTCACCTTTAACTTGTGCCCCCTTGTAATTGTCACTTCCACCCTGTGAAAAAGACTTCAACTGTTCACCCTATCTACATCCCTCACAATTTTATAAACTTCTATCAGGTCGCCCCTCAGCCTCCATCTCTCTTGGGAGAACAATCCCTGTTTATTCATCTCTCCTTATTGCTAATACCCTCCATACCAGGCAAATCCTGGTAAACCTTTTCTGTACTCTCTCAAAAGCCTCCACATCTTTCTGGTACTGTGGTGACCAGAATTGGGACACAGTATTCCAAATACGGCCTAACCAACGTTCTATATAACTGTAACATAATTTTCAAGCGTTTATACTCGATACCCCGTCCTATGAAGGCAAGCATGCCATATGCTTTCTTCACCATCATTTCCACCTGAGCGGCCACTTTAAGGATCTCTGGACCTGTACGTCTAGATCTCTCTGTGTCTCTATACCCCTGATGGTTCTGCCATTTATTTTATAGCTCCCACCTGAATTGAATCTACCAAAATGCATCACCTCACATTTGTCTGGGTTAAGTTCCATCTGCCATTTCTCCACTCAATTTTGCAGCCTGCCTATAGAACATAGAACGATACAGCGCTCGGCCCTCGATGTTGCACCGACATGGAAAAAAAATCTAAAGGCCATCTAACCTACACTATGCCCTTATCATCCATATGCTTATCCAATAAATTTTTAAATGCCCTCAATGTTGGCGAGTTCACTACTGTTGCAGGTAGGGCATTCCACGGCCTCACCACTCTTTGCGTAAAAAACCCACCTCTGACCTCTGTCCTATATCTATTACCCCTCAATTTAAGGCTATGTCCCCTCGTGCTAGCCACCTCCATCCGCGGGAGAAGGCTCTCGCTGTCCACCCTATCTAACCCTCTGATCATTTTGTATGCCTCTATTAAGTCACCTCTTCACCTTCTTCTCTCTAACGAAAACAACCTCAAGTCCATCAGCCTTTCCTCATAAGATTTTCCCTCCATACCAGGCAACATCCTGGTAAATCTCCTCTGCACCCGTTCCAAAGCTTCCACGTCCTTCCTATAATGAGGCGACCAGAACTGTACGCAATACTCCAAATGCGGCCGTACTAGAGTTTTGTACAACTGCAACATGACCTCATGGCTCCGGAACTCAATCCCTCTACCAATAAAGGCCAACACACCATAGGCCTTCTTCACAACCCTATCAACCTGGGTGGCAACTTTCAGGGATCTATGTACATGGACACCGAGATCCCTCTGCTCATCCACACTGCCAAGAATTTTACCATTAGCCAAATATTCCACATTTCTGTTATTCTTTCCAAAGTGAATCACCTCACACTTCTCCACATTAAACTCCATTTGCCACCTCTCAGCCCAGCTCTGCAGCTTATCTATGTCCCTCTGTAACCTGCAACATCCTTCCGCACTGTCTACAACTCCACCGACTTTAGTGTCGTCTGCAAATTTACTCACCCATCCTTCTGCGCCCTCCTCTAGGTCATTTATAAAAATGACAAACAGCAACGGCCCCAGAACAGATCCTTGTGGTACGCCACTCGTAACTGAACTCCATTCTGAACATTTCCCATCAACTACCACTCTCTGTCTTCTTTCAACTAGCCAATTTCTGATCCACATCTCTAAATCACCCTCAATCCCCAGCCTTCGTATTTTCTGCAATAGCCGACCGTGGGGAACCTTATCAAACGCTTTACTGAAATCCATATACACCACATCAACTGCTCTACCCTCGTCTACCTGTTCAGTCACCTTCTCAAAGAACTCGATAAGGTTTGTGAGGCATGACCTACCCTTCACAAAACCATGCTGACTGTCCCTAATCATATTATTCCTATCTAGATGATTATAAATCGTATCTTTTATAATCCTCTCCAAGACTTTACCCACCACAGACGTTAGGCTCACCGGCCTATAGTTACCGGGGTTATCTCTACTCCCCTTCTTGAACAAAGGGACCACATTTGCTATCCTCCAGTCCTCTGGCACTATTCCTGTAGCCAATGATGACCTAAAAATCAAAGCCAAAGGCTCAGCAATCTCTTCCCTGGCTTCCCAGAGAATCCTAGGATAAATCCCATCCGGCCCCGGGGACTTATCTATTTTCACCTTGTCCAGAATTGCCAACACTTCTTCCCTACGCACCTCAATGCCATCTATTCTAATAGCCTGGGTCTCAGCATTCTCCTCCACAATATTATCTTTTTCTTGAGTGAATACTGACGAAAAGTATTCATTTAGTATCTCGCTTATCTCCTCAGCCTCCACACACAACTTCCCACCACTGTCCTTGACTGGCCCTACTCTTACCCTAGTCATTCTTTTATTCCTGACATACCTATAGAAAGCTTTTGGGTTTTCCTTGATCCTACCTGCCAAAGACTTCTCATGTCCCCTCCTTGCTCGTCTCAGCTCTCTCTTTAGATCCTTCCTCGCTTCCTTGTAACTATCAAGCGCCCCAACTGAAACTTCATGCCTCATCTTCACATAGGCCTCCTTCTTCCTCTTAACAAGAGATTCCACTTCTTTGGTAAACCACGGTTCCCTCGCTCGACCCCTTCCTCCCTGCCTGACTGGTACGTACTTATCAAGAACATGCAATAGCTGTTCCTTGAACAAGCTCCACATATCCAGTGTGCCCAACCCTTGCAGCCTACTTCTCCAACCAACACATCCTAAGTCATGTCTAATGGCATCATAATTGCCCTTCCCCCAGCTATAACTCTTGCCCTGCGGGGTATACTTATCCCTTTCCATCACTAACGTAAAGGTCACCGAATTGTGGTCACTGTTTCCAAAGTGCTCACCTACCTCCAGATCTAACACCTGGCCTGGTTCATTACCCAAAACCAAATCCAATGTGGCCTCGCCTCTTGTTGGCCTGTCAACATATTGTGTCAGGAAACCCTCCTGCACACATTGTACAAAGAATGACCCATCTAATGTACTCGAACTATATCTTTTCCAGTCAATATTTGGAAAGTTAAAGTCTCTCATAACAACTACCCTGTTACTTTCGCTCTTTTCCAGAATCATCTTCACCATCCTTTCCTCTACATCCCTAGAACTATTAGGTGGCCTATAGAAAACTCCCAACAGGGTGTTGGGGAAACTCCCTATGTTCTGCTGTACTCTCTGACAATCTTCATCACTATCCGGAACTCCTGAAAATTTAGTATAATCTGCCAATTTGCTAATCAGACCAGCCACGCCTTATTTCAAGTCATTTATGTATATTACAAAGAGCAGAGGTCCCAGTACTGATCCCTGCGGAACACCACTAGTTACAGACCTCCATTCGGAAAAACACCCTTCTACTGCTACCCACTGTCTTCTATGGCCAAGCCAGTTCTGAATCCATCTAGCTCATTCACCCCTGACCCCATGTGATCTAATCTTTTGGAACAGCCTACCATGAGGGACCTTGTCAAATGAAACTCAGGTTCATTGAGTTTTAACTGAAGATCTATCTTTGTAAAATTTGCCGCATTTCGACATTTAAAGCCCTCAGTGTTCAGCTTCCTGTGGCTAATGCTCAAGTGGTCTCATCAATTCCACTTTTTCATTCGCAAACTCAACTGTTGTGCATGAAAGTTGTGATCAAGGTTTCCTTCAATCACACATTATTGACACTAAGCTCTTGACCACAGTAATTTTTTGGAGTTTGGTAAGATCTGCATGATCAAGTGCTCGCTGTGATATAATTATTGCCATGTTACTCTCTCTGCTAGCCAAATCATTGCCCAGAATGAAATCTATCCCTTCAATAGGTGACTCAGCAAAACCCCTAATGTAACAATTCCATTTCCGAAGACACTGCATAAATTGATTTCACACAAAGGAATAGCTTTATAAATTCTATGAATATCTCTTATGAACACTTTTTCCTTCATCAAACTATCTGCAAGACAAATTGCATCATCATCAACCATCCAGCATGACTGATCTGCCCCAGTACCTCTCAAAATGTAATTTGTTTACTTACATTGTTGCAGGAGTAAGGGAAGATTTCTCCTTTTAAGATAAAATATCCAGCTCCAGCTGCCAATGCCGGCGTCAAATAGGCACAGTGGGTCTGCGCATGCGCGCTGTGACCGGTGCGAGCTTGCAGATGTGCGGTAGCTTCCTTCTCCATGCCGGCCCGATGCAACATGGCAGAGAGCTACAGGGGCCACGCGGAGTAAAACAGGCCCCCTGTAGGCCCCGATCGCGGGCCAGGCCACGGTGGAAGCCCACCGCGGGGTCGGTTTCCCCTCTCTCCCAGCAAGCCGCCACCTGCAGGATGGACGGCGAGATCCCACCGGGTAAGAATGGCTCCGTTGGGACTTGGGCTATCTATGCGGCAACTTGGCCCATCCCACGTGGAGAATCCCCGCGGCGGGGCTACGTAGAGCGGCCTCCGATTGGTGCAGCGCCGACCCCACCGGCGCCAATGGCGCCGATCCTCCGGTGACCGGAGAATCGGTGTTGGGGCGGCGTCGCGAGAATAGCGCCCGGCCCAGCGATTCTGCGACCTGGCCACGGGGTCAGAGAATCCCACCCACAATGTTTTGGTCTCAACTCCTTTCTGTGGTAGAGAATTCCACAGGCTCATCACTCTCTTTGGTGACAAAATCTGAATCCTAAATGGCCTACCCTTTATCCTTAGATTGTGAACCCTTGTCTGGACACCCCTCCTATCGGGAAAGTCCTTCCTGTATCTACCCTGTCGAGTCCTGTTACAATGTTATAGGTTTCTAAGAGATCCCCTCTCATTCTTCTAAATTCCAGAGGATATAATCCTAACCAACTCAATCTCTCCTCCTGCGTCAGTCCTGTCATCCCAGGAATCAGTACAGTAAACGTCTACTGCACTCCCTCCATAGCAAGAACATCCTTCCTCAGATAAGGAGACCAAAACTGCACACAAGACTCCAGGCGTGGTCTCACCAATGCCCTGCATAACTGTAGCAAGGCATCTCTGTTCCCATACTCGAATCCTCTCGCTCTGAAGGCCAACGTACCATCTGCCTTTGCCACCTGCTGCACCTGCATGCTTACCTTCAGTGACTGGTGTACATGGACATCCAGGCCTCATTGCGCACTCCCCTCTGTCAATCGATAGACATTGAAATAATAATCTGCCTTCCTGTTTTTTCTGCCAAAGTGGATACCTCATATTATACTGCATCTGTCATGTATTTGCCCACTCACCCAACTTTTCCAAATCACACTGAAGCATCTCCACATCCTCCTCACATCTCACTCTCCCACCCAACTTTGTGTCATCTGAAAAAATGAGATATTCCATTTAGTTGCCTCAAATAATTCATTAATATACATTGTGAATAGCTGTTATCATAGCACTGATCCCTGTGATACCCCACTAGTTACTGCTTACCATTTTGAAAAATATTTGTTTATTCCTACTCTTTGTTTCCTGTCTACTAACCAGTTTTCTATCCATCGCAATGCACTATCCACATCCCATGCGCTTTAATTTTACCCACTCATCAATTATGAAGGTCCTTCTCAAAATCCTTCTGAAAGTCCGAATAAGCTACACCCACTGGCTTCCCCTCATCAACTCTACTAGCACAGTAGCACAATAGTTAGCGCTGTTGCTTCACAGCGCCAGGGTCCCAGGTTTGATTCCTGGCCTGGGTCACTGTTTGTATTGGGTCTGCATGTTCGCCCCGTGTCTACGTGGGTTTCCTCCCGAAAGACGTGCTGTTAGGTGAATTAGACATTCTGAATTCTCCCTCTGTGGACCTGAACAGGCGCCGGAATGTGGCGATTCGGGGATTTTCACAGTAACTTCATTGCAGTGTTAATGTAAGCCTACTTGTGGCACTAATAAAAGATAATTATATTCTTATTTGTGACATCCGCAAATAATTCTAGTGAAGCACGATTTCCCTTTTATATTTTATAAAGAACTCCAGCATTTTCCCCACTACCGATGTCCAGCTGAGTTGGTCTATCATACCCTGCTTTTTCTCTACCTCCATTTTAAATAGTGGGTTATATTAGCGACCCTCCAATTTGTAGGAACTATTTTGGAGTCTATCGAATCTTGGAAGGTGACCACCAATGGATCCATTATTTCTAGAGTCACTTCCTTAAGTACCCTGGGGTGTGGATTATCGGGCGGTTGGGATTTATCAGCCTTTTATCCCATCAATTTTTCTAACACCATTTCCCTACTAATACTAATTTCCTTCAGTTCCTTCCAGTCACTAAACCATGTGTTCCCCAATAATTCTGGTATGTTATTTGTGTTCTCCTTTGTGAAGACAGGACCCAAGTATGGATTTAGTTGTTCAATCATTTCTTTGTCCCGCATCCCTGATTCTGACTAAAAGGGATCTACATTTGTCTTATATAGAATTTATAGTGCAGAAGGAGGCCATTCGGCCCATCGAGCCTGCACTAGACCCTGGAAAGAGCACCCCACTTAAGCCCATGCCTTCACCCCATCCCGTAACCCAGCAATCCCACCTAACTCTTCTCCAATCTTTTTCTCTTGACATGCATTGTCCGCTCTCTTTTCTAGTGATGCTTTCTCATAATTCAAGTGCCATTGCCTGTGAACTTTCACACAAACAGAAGTAATAGCCAACACCCTTGCCTAACCTGTGGTTGAACTTACATCTCCAAGAATGAATGAATGCTGTTGCAACATCTGGTTCTCAGTGCATTCCTTCTTTTATGCTTGTACTTTATGTCCAGTAATTCACCCCATCTGTACTTTAGCAGCTTATTCTGTTGTATATTTAATTATAGCTTTGACATCAAGACAATAGGGGAAAAATATGTCATAATATTTTTGCATCTTTCTATCATGCCATTGGACTAGCAACCTATCTTTCTATCCAACTTTATGTTTACCTATTCTGTATATTTGCAATAACGTCCCACTATTTTTCTGTCTAATTCTCTGGGGCTGGTTTAGCACACTGGACTAAATCGCTGGCTTTTAAAGCCGACCAAGGCAGGCCAGCAGCACGGTTCAATTCCCGTACCAGCCTCCCCGAACAGGCGCCGGAATGTGGCGACTAGGGGCTTTTCACAGTAACTTAATTGAAGCCTACTCGTGATAATAAGCGATTTTCATTTTCATTTCTATCTATCTGTTCTGCAGCTGGCCTGTGAGAGTTTGATGGGACTGAATAAATAGAACTTCACTCTGTATCTAACCCAACCTATATTTCCCTGGGACTATTTGATGGGATAGTGTAAAGATAATTTTATTTTGTACCTACCCCAGGAATGTTTGATGGACAGCATAGAGGGAGCTTTGCTCTGTATCTAACCCAAATTCTTATCTACTCCACCCCCAGGAGTATTTGATGGGAAAGTGCAGATGAGAGCTTTATTCTCTATTTGACCCATGCTGATCCTGTTCTGCGAATATTTGATGGGATAGTGCAGAAGGAGCTTTACTCTGTATCTAACACCGTGCTGTACCTGTCCTGGGAGTGTTTGATGGGGGCAGTGAAGAGGGAGCTTTACTCTGTATCTAACCCCATGCTGTATCTGTCCTGGGAGTGTTTGATGGGGACAGTGTAGAGGGAGCTTTACTCTGTATCTAACCCTGTGTTGTACCTGTCCTGAGAGTGTTTGATGGGGACAGTGCAGAGGGAGCTTTACTCTGTATCTAACCCTGTGCTGTTCCTGTCCTGGGAGTGTTTGATTAGACAGTGCAGAGGGAGCTTCACTCTGTATCTAACCCCGTGCTGAATCTGTCCTGAGAGTGTTTGATGGGACAGTGCAGAGGGAGCTTTACGCTGTATTTTGTGCTGCACTTGTCTGGGAATGTTTGATGGGACCAGGTAGCGGGAGCATGGCCATATATCCGCCTTGCTTGCTATCCTCAGATATTGTTCCTTATTGTAGTAAATGGATCATAACTCGATTGAAGTATTGCACAGAGGATGTTAACCTGAATGATGTATTTATCCTGACACTAATATGTAATGAGTAATTTCAAGGAATGTATATTATCTGGGATGCAATATGGAAGAAGACCCTGACTAAGATTGAGAAAGAACTGAAGAAAAATTATATATTTTTACAAATGCTGACAACATTTCATTCACTGTGTTTTATAATAGGAAAGAGCAACACCGTGGGCAGCACGGTAGCATTGTGGATAGCACAATCACTTCACAGCTCCAGGGTCCCAGGTTCGATTCCCGGCTGGGTCACTGTCTGTGCGGAGTCTGCACGTCCTCCCCGTGTGTGCGTGGGTTTCCTCCGGGTGCTCCGGTTTCCTCCCACAGTCCAAAGATGTGCAGGTTAGGTGGATTGGCCATGATAAATTGCCCTTAGTGTCCAAAATTGCCCTTAGTGTTGGGTGGGGTTACTGGGTTATGGGGATAGGGTGGCGGTGTTAACCTTGGGTAGGGTGCTCTTTCCAGGAGTCGGTGCAGACTGGATTGGCCAATGGCCTCCTTCTGCACTGTAAATTCTATGAAAAACACTGTATTACAGTGCCTGTCACTGTTGCTTCACAGTGTCACGGACCCGGGTTCGATTCCCGGCTTGGGTCACTGTCTGTGCGGAGTCTGCATGTTCTCCCCGTGTCTGCTTGCGTTTCCTTTGGGCGCTCCCATTTCCTCCCACAAGTCCCAAAAGACGTGTTGTTAAGTGAACTAGACACTCTGAATTCTTCCTCCCTATATCTGAACAGGCATCAGAGTGTGGCGGCCAGGGGATTTTCACGGTAACTTCATTGCAGTAATAATGTAAGTCTACTTGTGACAATAATAAAGATTATTATTATTGAAATAAGAAAAAAAAAGCCTGGTAAATGTAAGGAAGGGGAGTGCAATAAAGGACGAACAATATTCAGGGGAGGAGATAGGGCGGGGACAGGGGGTGGATTTGCACGTAGGTAGGGTGCTCTTTCAGAGGGTCGTGCAGCTTCAATGGGCCAAATGGCCTCCTTCTGCAGTGTTGGAACTCTTATGATTCAAATTGCACTGAGATGTGATGCATTGATGAAGATTTGCTCAATCTGGTTCTCCACGTAAATATCAGCCAGCGTGCTTTTAGAATTCACAAAAATTTTTCTAAAGTCCAGTGACTGGAAAGATTTGAATGATTAGATGAATTAATTTTCAGCTCATATATTCGGGGTGAGATTGTCAGAAAATAGGGCTCTGCCTCCAAGCCGGAGGGAAAACCGGCACCATTGACTCCGGCGTCAACGGCTTCCCAAGGTGAGGAATTCTCACCTTTCCCGGGGGCTAGGTTGCCGCCGGAGTCGTTGGTGCCACTCCAGCCGGCGCCGAAGGGCTGCCATGAGTTCGCACGCGCGTGGAACGGCTGGCGTGATCTCACGCATGCGCGGACTGGCTGGCGTATTTCCGCGCATGTGCAGGGGTTCTCTTCTCCACGCCGACCACCGGGCAAGTTGGCGGAGCCTGACAGGGGCCCAGCGTGGAGGAAAGAAGGCCCCCCTCCCCCCCACCCCCCCCCCCCCCCCCACACCACGGAACATGCCGGCTCGCAGATCGGTGGAACCCGATTGCGGGCCAGGCCACCGTGGGGGTCCCTCCCGGGGTCGGATCCCCCTGCGTCCCCCCCCCCCCCCCCCCCCCCCCCACTGAGGACCGCCCCCGCATGCTCACCTGCCAGGACCCACCGTGCGGGAGGTGAGTAATTCACACTAGCGGGACTGGCTAAAAATAAACGGCCGCTCAGCCCATCGGGGCCAGGAGAATCGCTGGGGGGGACCGCTGTCAATGGCCCCCGACCGGCGTGGCGGGAATCCCATCCGCGCCCAAGAAACGGCACCGGAGCATAGGGCAGCCAGCGTTGGGATGGTGGGGCAGGATTCGCGCCTCCCCCCCCCGGGGACCTGGCGCAGGGTCAGAGAATCCCGGCCCTGAAACCTGAAATTGTGATATTTCGTCATTTTCTTTCAGGAAAAGTAAAAAAGCTCCAATAATTTAAAGCTTTACCTTCTCGGAACCAGTGTTTATTTGAAGAAGACTTTAAGCAACTGTTTCACTGGGCTTGATAACTTCCTGTAACACTGTGAACACAAAGGCAATTTGTTAGAGATTTGTAAATTATGAGACAAGGAAATGTATGCATTCTTTCTCTTGTTTAAATATTTATATTGTCCTGAGACAGTTTGTGTTAGATTTTGTTGCTGGTGATGCTGCCTATCAATAGGATACTGCTTTCTGTCATTCTCGCAGCACTGTAGCACAGTGGTTAGCACTGTGGCTTCACAGCGCCAGGGTCCCAAGTTGATTCCCCGCTGGGTCGCTGTCTGTGCAGAGTCTGCACCTTCTCCCCGTGTCTGCGTGGGTTTCCTCCGGGTGTTCCGGTTTCCTCCCACAGTCAAAAGACATGCAAGTTAGGTGGATTGGCCGTGATAAATTGCCCTTAGTGACCAAAAAGGTTAGGAGGGGTTATTGGGTTGCTGGGATAGGGTGGAAGTGAGGGCTTAAATGGGTCGGTGCAGATTTGATGGTCCAAATGGCCTCCTTCTGCACTGTATGTTCTATGTAAGGGAATTGATCATTTTAAACAACCAGTGAAAGAAATCAATCCGTAATTTAGAGTACTTCACACGAATTAGAAATTTGTTTAATTTCCAAAGTAAGGAGATTGAATTATGAAACATCGGGGACATTTAATTCCATTCAATCGACTATCCTTCAAACATTCAATAATAGAGGAATTCAATGTACAGACACATTTTAATTCAAACCGATCGCTTTTTGCTGCTGTAATGTCTGCTGTGATGCTCGTGTCAATGGCTTTCTTACATAATACTAATCTTTATTATTGTCCCAAGTCAGCTTCGATTAACACCGCAATTAAGTTACTGTGAAAATCCCCTAGTCACCACACTCCAGCACCTGTTCGGGTACACAGAGAGAGGACTCAAGACTATAAGGCATAGGTGCAGCGTTAGGCCACTTGGCCCATCGAGTCTGCTCCACCATTCAATCATGGCCGATGGGGCGGGTTTCTCCAGACTCCGGCGCAAAATCGCGGTCGGTGATTGGCCGGAGAATCCCCGTTTTCAACTAAATGAGGGGCGGTGCCGCTTTTGCAATGCTCCGCCCCCTCCAAAGCGGCGTTCTAGAGTACGCTGTAGCGATGGCCTCAGGACGTAATCTGAGGGTCTCACCCCGATGCTCCGCCCCCGAATGGCCGAGGTCACGGTGGCGTGGGCGTCTCATGCTGTTCTTTGTCGGGAACTCGGCGCAACTGCTGCACACTCAGTCCTGCGCCACCACAGTCGGGGGGAGAGCCGTCCCGCGGACAGGGGAGCTGTAGCAGGGGCTGGGGGCAATGTTGGGGGGTGTTCCGGGGGTTGAGAGCCTGGCCAAAGGGGGGGCACTATTTGGCAGACCGGGTCCGCACAATGCCAGCACCTGATCAGCCATCAACCCGGCAATTCTCCGGCCATATTGTGGTGAATGTAACTTAGTAATTCACACTGTATTTACCAATACCATTGTAAGCGCAGTAGCGTTATCCGACCACTAGGGGGAGTAGCTCTGGGAATGCTCAGGAGTTTGTACAGGGCTCCACCCGTGGCTCCGCCCATGACTCCTCCCCCTAGACTACTGTATTAATACCCTTGTCCAGAGCCAGCCTTCAGTTCATCGAGAGTTCAACGGGTAACAGGCTGGCTCTGTAGTGAGTAGATTAAAACCACTGTTCATACCTTAAAGCACGTGTCTAGTGAATTGATGGTTCCATCAATTTAATCTACTTAAGAACAGTCAGGATCGATCATGGAATCAGCCCTCTAGCCTGGACGCCTGGAACTCGACCCACAGGATGCAGAGGCAAAATAAATCTTCTCCCACTGGCTGCGGTGTTTTAAGGCCTACCTGGCAGAAGCGAGCACAGCCGAAACAACAGAGGAACAGAAGTTAAGTCTACTGCACGCGAGGGTGAGCCACAGAATCTCTACGCAACTAAACTCGGCCGGTTCATATACTGCAGCGCTAGCGATACTCGATAAGATGTATGTAAGGCCCATTAACGAAGTTTACGCATGCCATGTGTTCACGACTCGCCGCCAGCGGCCTACTGAATCACTCGCCGAATTTTTAAGAGAGCTCAATAATCTATCAAATGACTGTAACTATCAAGCGGTTACCGCAGCTGAACACAGAGAACTTGCTGTACGCGATGTTTTTTTTAGCAGGCCTCAGGTCTAATTATGTGCGCCAACAACTGCTGGAAAAGGGGGCCCAAAACTTAGAAACAACTGTGGAAATTGCTACCACGATGGAGGTCTCCTTCCGCAGCCTCACCTCGTTCCCCGCGGACCCCGTGACCCAATCATGGGCCCCCGACCAGCGACTCCCCCAGGCCTGTGCCATGCGGCCGCCCAGCCACCATGCTGCCCAGCCAGCCACTATGCTGCTCCAGCCTGCCATTTCTGCGGCCAGAATCAGCACCCACGGCAGCACTGCCCGGCCCGCAATGCGACCTGCAGCAGCTGCGGGCGGAAAGGCCACTACGCGAGAGTGTGCCTCGCAAAAAGGGCCCCAGCTTCCAACTCCCCAGCGGCACGAAGTAATCGCTCCCCACACCCGCAGGCCCGCGGGGCACGAAACGCTGCGGCCTATGCCCCAACCCCGCCCCCTCCCGCCACGTGCGCTCCATGGGGGCTGCCATCTTGGCAAACTTCCACCACGCGGCCGGCCACGTGCGACTCATGGGGGCCGCCATCTTGGATGCCATCTTCCTCGCCGCCCGCCACGTGCGATCCATGGGCCCGACCATCAACTCCATGCTTGGGCAACTCATGGAAGAGTACGACCTCCCCGGGCGCTCGTCACGCGGCCCGCAACTCGGCGCAGTCACCCTGGATCAATCACGCCCGAAGCATCTGCGAAATTCGATAGCAGAGGTCCAAATCAACGGGTACAACACGCCATGCCTTTTCGACTCCGGGAGCACTGAGAGCTTCATACACCCAGATCTGGTAAGTCGTTGTTCGCTCCCCGTTTTCCCCGTGTGGCAAACTAGCTCGCTCGCTTCAGGCTCCCATTCTGTCCAGTTCCAGGGGCGCACCGCCGCGACACTCACAATCCGAGGCGCTAGCTACTCAAAATTTCAACTCTACGTGTTGCCCGACCTCTGCGCGGCACTCTTATTAGGCCTAGATTTTCAGTGTAACCTTAAGAGCCTCACCCTCAGCTTCGGCGGGCCCCTGCCCCCACTCACTATCTGCAGCCTCGCTATGCTGCAAATCTCCTCCCTCCTCTCTTCGCCAATCTCACAAAGGACTGTAAACCCGTAGCCACTCGTAGCAGGCGATACAGCCTGCAGGATAGGGTCTTTATCCGATCGGAGGTCCGAAGGCTTCTCAGTGAGGGGGTTATAGAGGCCAGCAATAGTCCCTGGAGAGCTCAGGTGGTGGTCGTTAAGACCGGGGAAAAATTCCGCATGGTTGTCGACTATAGTCAGACCATAAATAGATTTACGCTCCTCGACGCGTATCCCCTCCCCAGGATTGCAGACATGGTAAATCAGATCACCCAGTATCGGCTCTTTTCCACGGTGGATCTGAAGTCTGCACACCACCAGCTCTCAAACCGCCCGGAGGACCGCCACTACACGGCGTTTGAGGCCGATGGCCGCCTCTTCCATTTCCTCCGGGTCCCCTTCGGCGTCACTAATGGGGTCTCGGTGTTCTAACGAGCAATGGACCGAATGGTGGACCAGTACGGGCTGCGGGCCACGTTTCCGTACTTGGATAACATCACCATCTGCGGCTATGACCAGCAGGACCACGACGCCAACCTCCACTGTTTTCTCCAGACGGCACAGAAATTAAACCTCACTTATAACAAGGAGAAATGCGTTTTCCGCACAACCAGACTAGCCATCCTCGGCTATGTCATGGAAAACAGAGTCCTGGGCCCAGATCCGGACCGTATGCGCCCCCTCTTAGAACTCCCCCCCCCCCCCCCCCCCCCATTGCCCCAAGGCCCTCAAATGGTGCTTGGGCTTCTTCTCCTACTACGCCCAGTGGGTCCCTCAATATGCGGACAAAGCCCACCCACTCTTTAAGGCCACACGATTTCCCCGTGAGCTGAGGCACGCCAGGCCTTCAGCTGCATCAAGGAGGACATCGCCAAAGCGGCCATGCGGGTGGTGGATGAATCCACCCCCTTTCAGGTTGAGAGAGACGCCTCAGAGGTAGCTCTAGCAGCCACTTTAAACCAGGCAGGGAGACCAGTCGCATTTTTCTCCCGTACCCTCTCCGCTTCAGAACTCCGACACTCCTCAGTCGAGAAGGAAGCACAAGCCATCGTGGAGGCTATTCGTTACTGGAGGCACTACCTCGCAGGTAGGAGGTTCACCCTCATCATCGACCAAAGATCGGTTGCCTTTCTGTGTGATAACTCGCAAAGGGGCAAAATAAAAAATGATAAAATTCTTCGGTGGAGGATCGAACTCTCCACCTAGAGCTACGATATTAAGTATCGACCCAGGAAGCTCAACGAGCCTCCGGATGCCCTATCCCGCGGGACATGCGCCAGCGCGCAGATTAACCGACTGAAAGTCATCCACAACGACCTCTGCCACCCGGGGGTCACCCGGCTCGGCCACTACATCAGAGCTCGAAACCTGCCTTTCTCCAACGAGGAGGTAAAAGCGGTCACCAGGGACTGCCCGATCTGTGCGGAGTGCAAACCGCACTTCTATAGACCAGACAGGGCCCACCTGGTCAAGGCTTCTAGGCCCTTTGAACGCCTCACGATTGATTTCAAAGGGCCACTCCCCTCAACTAACAAGAACGTTTACTTTCTAAACGTCGTAGATGAGTTCTCCCATTTCCCATTTGCTATCCCGTGCCCCGACATGACCTCCCACACAGTCATTAGGGCCCTGCATAGTATCTTCACCCTGTTTGGTTTCCCCAGCTAATTGCACAGCGACCGGGGTTCGTCCTTCATGAGCGACGAGCTGCGTCAGTACCTGCTCAACAAGGGCATCGCCTCGAGCAGGACTACCAGCTATAACCCCAGGAGGAACGGGCAGGTGGAGAGGGAGAACGCGTCGGTCTGGAAGACCGTCCTACTGACCCTCCGGTCTAGAAAGCTCCAAGTCTCCCAGTGGCAGGAAGTCCTCCCAGACGCGCTCCATGCTATTAGGTCCCTTTTGTGCACAGCGACCAATCAGCCCCTCACGAGAGGCTCTTCATTGTTTCCAGGGGCACTACCACGGGGGTCTCACTTTCGGCATGGCTGAGGACACCGGGCCCGGTACTCCTGAGGAAACACTTCAGGGCACACAAAACCGACCCCCTTGTTGAGAAGGTGCGCCTGCTCCACTCCAACCCCCAGTACGCCTTTGTCTAGTTCCCTGACGCCCATCAGGACACAGTATCCCACCGGGATCTGGCACCCGCCGGATCCAGCGCACCCCTCTACCCCCACAGAAGAACCCCTCATCCTACACCCCATGCTGCCGCCCCCTCGCGTTCCCGAGCCCACGAGCTCGCTCCACCAGTTCCGTGCACCCGCGCCGGCCAGCCCCCAGCGCCCCCAGTCCCCAGTCGAACCAGAAGAGTATGAAGCTCGGACACAACCCTCCCTAGAGTCCACCATTGTACCCCAGCACACAGCACCCATCCAGCCACTGCAAGAGACTGCAACCCCGGTGCTCCGCAGATCACAGCGGACAGTTCGACCACCGGACAGACTTACTTTGTAAACTACCACCCCCACCGGACTTGATTTTTTTGCAGGGGGGTGAATGTGGTGAATGTAACTTAGTAATTCACACTGTATTTACCAATACCATTGTAAGCATTACAATACCATTTGGAACGGCACGGTAGCGTTGTGGATAGCACAATCGCTTCACAGCTCCAGGGTCCCAGGTTCGATTCCGGCTTGGGTCACTGTCTGTGCGGAGTCTGCACATCCTCCCCGTGTGTGCGTGGGTTTCCACCGGGTGCTCCGGTTTCCTCCCACAGTCCAAAGATGTGCACGTTAGGTGGATTGGACATGATAAATTGCCCTTAGTGTTGGGTTGGGTTATGGGGTTAGGGTAGAGGTGTTAACCTTGGGTAGGGTGCTCTTTCCAGGAGCCGGTGCAGACTCGATGGGCCAAATGGCCTCCTTCTGCACTGTAAATTCTATGATCTATGATCTATAAGCGCAGTAGCGTTATCCGACCACTAGGGGGAGTAGCTCTGGGAATGCTCAGGAGTTTGTACAGGGCTCCACCCTTGGCTCCGCCCATGACTCCTCCCCCTAGACTACTGTATAAATACCCTTGTCCAGAGCCAGCCTGCAGTTCATCGAGATTTCAATGGGTAACAGGCTGGCTCTGTAGTAAGTAGATCAAAATCACTGTTCATATCTTAAAGCACGTGTCTAGTGAATTGATGGTTCCATCACATATCGGTAGCTAGAGCCAGCTCTATGCTGCCTGCCTCCTAGCCCCCCACCAAACGGAGGATTCGGGGCCATTTTACACAGATTTTTCAGTTGTAAAGCGGCAATTCCCACGCCGGTGTCAGGACATAGTCTCTAAATCAGAGAATCCAGCCTGATATTTTTTCATCCCCATTCTCCTGCCTTCTCCCCATAACCCATGATCCCCTTATTAATCAAGAACCTATCTATCTCTGTCTTAAAGACACTCAGTGATTTGGCCTCCACAGCCTTCTGCGGCAAAGAGTTCCACAGATTCACCACCGTCAGGCTGAAGAAATTCCTCCTCATCTCTGTTTTAAAGGATCGTCCCTTTAATCTGAGATTGTGTCCTCTGGTTCTAGTTTTTCCTACAAGTGGAAATATCCTCCCCACGTCCACTCTATCCAGGCCTCGCAGTATCCTATAAGTTTCAGTAAGATCCCCTTTCATCCTTCTAAACTCCAACGCGTACAGACCCAGAGTCCACAACCGTTCCGCATACAAGTTCTTCATTCCAGGGATCATTCTGATGAACCTCCTCTGGACCCTTTCCAAGGCCAGCACATCCTTCCTTAGATATGGGGCCCAAAACTGCTCACAATACTTCAAGTGGACCACAGCCTTATACAGTCTCAGAAGTACATCCCTTGTCTTGTATTCTAACCCTCTCAACATGAATGCTAACATTGTATTTGCCTTCTTAACTGCCGACTGAACCTGCACATTAACCTTAAAAGAATCTTGAACAAGGACTCCCAAGTCCCTTTGTGCTTCTGATTTCTGAAGCAGTTCCCCATTTAGAAAATAGTCTATACTTCCGATCTTCCTTCCAAAGTGTATAATGTCACACTTTTCCACATTGTATTTCATCTGCCACTTCTTTGCCCACTCTCCGAGCTTGTCCAAGTCCTTCTGCAGCCCCCCTGCTTCCTCAATACTACCTGTCCCTCTGCATATCTTTGCATCATCTGTAAACTTAGCAACAGTGCCTTCAGTTCCTCCTTCCAGATCATTAATGTATGTTGTGAAAAGTCATGGTCCCAGCACAGACCCCTGAGGCACACCACTAGTCACCAGCTGCCATCCTGAAAAAGACCCCTTTATCTCCACTCTCTGCCTTCTGCCAGTCAGCCAATCCTCTATCCATGCCAGGATCTTACCCTTAACACTATGGTCTATTAACTTATTTAACAGTCTCTGATGCGGCACCTTGTCAAAGAGCTTCTGAAAATCTAAATAAATCACGTCCACTGGTTCTTCTTTGTCCAACTTCCTTGTTGGACAAAGAAGGACTGGGAAATCTTTAGGGGGCAACAGAAAGCTACTAAAAAAGCTATAAAGAAGAGTAAGATAGAGTATGAGAGTAAACTTGCTCAGAATATAAAAACAGACAGTAAAAGTTTTTACAAATATATAAAACAAAAAAGAGTGGCTAAGGTAAATATTGGTCCTTTAGAGGATGAGAAGGGAGTTTTAATAATGGGAAATGAAGAAATGGCTGAGGAACTGAACAGGTTTTTTGGGTCGGTCTTCACAGTGGAAGACACAAATAACATGCCAGCGACTGATAGAAATGAGGCTATGACAGGTGAGGACCTTGAGAGGATTGTTATCACTAAGGAGGTAGTGATGGGCAAGCTAATGGGGCTAAAGGTAGACAAGTCTCCTGGCCCTCATGGAATGAATCCCAGAGTGCTAAAAGAGATGGCTATGGAAATTGCAGATGCACCAGTGAGGATTTACCAAAATTCACTGGACTCAGGCGTGGTCCCGGTGGATTGGAAATTGGCAAACGTGACGCCACTGTTTAAAAAAGGAGGTAGGCAGAGAGCAGGAAATTATAGGCCACTGAGCTTAACTTCGGTAGTAGAGAAGATGCTAGAATCTATCATCAAGGAAGAAATAGCAAGGCATCTGGATAGAAATTGTCCCATTGGGCAGACGCAGCATGGATTCATAAAGGGCAGGTTATGCCTAACTAATTTAGTGGAATTCTTTGAAGACATTACCAGTGCAGTAGATAACGGGGAGCCAATGGATGTGGTATATCTGGATTTCCAGAAAGCCTTTGCCAAGGTGCCACACAAAAGGTTGCTGCATAAGATAAAGATGCATGGCATTAAGGGTAAAGTAGTAGCATGGATAGAGGATTGGTTAATTAATAGAAAGCAAAGAGTTGGGATTAATGGGTGTTTCTCTGGTTGGCAACCAGTAGCTAATGGTGTCCCTCAGGGATCCGTGTTGGGCCCACAATTGTTCACAATTTACATAGATGATTTGGAGTTGGGGACCAAGGGCAATGTGTCCAAGTTTGCAGATGACACTAAGATGAGTGGTAAAGCGAAAAGTGCAGAGGATACTGGAAGTCTGCAGAGGGATTTGGATAGGTTAAGTGAATGGGCTAGGGTCTGGCAGATGGAATACAATGTTGACAAATGTGAGGTTATCCATTTTGGTAGGAATAACAGCAAACGGGATTATTATTTAAACGATAAAATATTAAATTTTAATATGCAGACTCCGCACTGTCTGTGCGGAGTCTGCACGTCCTCCCCGTGTGTGCGTGGGTTTCCTCCGGGTGCTCCGGTTTCCTCCCACAGTCCAAAAGATGTGCGGGTTAGGTGGATCGGCCATGCTAAATTGCCCGTAGTGTCCTAAAAAAGTAAGGTTAAGGGGGAGCGTTGTTGGGTTACGGGTATAGGGTGGATACGTGGGTTTGAGTAGGGTGATCCTGGCTCGGCACAACATCGAGGGCCGAAGGGCCTGTTCTGTGCTGTACTGTTCTATGTTCTATGTTCTAAAGCATGCCGCTGTTCAGAGAGACTTGGGTGTGCTAGTGCATGAGTCACAGAAGGTTGGTTTACAAGTGCAACAGGTGATTAAGAAGGCAAATGGAATTTTGTCCTTCATTGCTAGAGGGATGGAGTTTAAGACTAGGGAGGTTATGTTGCAATTGTATAAGGTGTTAGTGAGGCCACACCTGGAGTATTGTGTTCAGTTTTGGTCTCCTTACTTGAGAAAGGACGTACTGGCACTTGAGGGTGTGCAGAGAAGATTCACTAGGTTAATCCCAGAGCTGAAGGGGTTGGATTATGAGGAGAGGTTGAGTAGACTGGGACTGTACTCATTGGAATTTAGAAGGATGAGGGGGGATCTTATAGAAACATTTAAAATTATGAAGGGAATAGATAGGATAGATGCGGGCAGGTTGTTTCCACTGGCGGATGACAGCAGAACTAGGGGACATAGCCTCAAAATAAGGGGAAGTAGATTTAGGACTGAGTTTAGGAGGAACTTCCTCACCCAAAGGGTTGTGAATCTATGGAATTCCTTGCCCAGTGAAGCAGTTGAGGCTCCTTCATTACATGTTTTTAAGGTAAAGATAGATAGTTTTTTGAAGAATAAAGGGATTAAGGGTTATGGTGTTCGGGCCGGAAAGTGGAGCTGAGTCCACAAAAGATCAGCCATGATCTCATTGAATGGCGGAGCAGGCTCGAGGGGCCAGATGGCCTACTCCTGCTCCTAGTTCTTATTTTCTTATGTTCTTGTTACCTCCTCAAAGAACTCTAACGGATTTGTCAGACATGAGCTCCATTTGAAAAATCCGTGCTGACTCAGTCCTATTTTATATGCACTTCCATGTCCTCAGCGATCTCATCAATGTCCAATTCTCCTAACAGCATGTCTTTCAAGACTTGTGGGAGGAAACCGGAGCACCTGGAGGAAACCCACGCAGACACAGGGAGAACATGCAGACTCCGCACAGCGACTCAAGTGGGAATTTAACCTCTGACCCTTGCACTGTGAAGCAACCGTGCTAACTACTGTGCTACCGTCTAGACGTGACTATTCATACACCGTCTCTGGCTGGCCTCCCTTTTGTAAACTTGACCTCATCCAAAACGCAGCTCTCCCTGCCTTGACTACACACATACAGATTAGGAGCGGGTTAGGCCCCTCGAGCCTGCTCTGTCATTCAACGCAATCTTGTCTGATCTGATTGTAACTTCAACCCCACATTCCTGCCTACCGCTAGCTCAGCCTTGAAAACATTCAAAGGGTCTTCTCCCACCGCCTTTTGAGGAGGAGAGTTCTGAACACTCATGACCGTCTGAGAGAAAAAGAATTCTCCTCGTTCCTGCCTTTATTTTTAAGCAGTGACCTCACTGGAGTTTCTCACAAGAGGAAACGACCTCTCCACATGACCCCGCAGGATATTATATGTTTCAATTAAGTCATCTCTTACTCTTCCAAACTCCAGCGGATACAAGGCTAACCTGTCCAACTTTTCCTCAGAAGAAAACCCTTCTATTCTTACCCATCACTGTGCTTGTTGACCTATCCCAGGTTACTGAGGGAAGCGAGGGTCGAAATAGCTGGGGCCTTAACAAATATCTTTGCAGCATCCTTGAGCACGGGTGAGGTCCCGGAGGACTGGAGAATTGCTAATGTTGTCCCTTTGTTTAAGAAGGGTAGCAGGGATAATCCAGGGAATTATAGACCTGTGAGCTTGACGTCAGTGGTAGGCAAACTGTTGGAGAAGATACAGAGGGATAGGATCTATTCACATCTGGAAGAAAATAGACTTATCAGTGATAGGCAGCATGGTTTTGTGCAGGGAAGGTCATGTCTTACAAACCTAATAGAATTCTTTGAGGAAGTGACAAAGTTAATTGATGAGGGAAGGGCTGTAGATGTCGTATACATGGACTTTAGTAAGGCGTTTGATAAGGTTTCCCATGGCAGGTTGATGGAAAAAGTGAAGTCGTATGGGGTTCAGGGTGTACTAGCTAGATGGATAAAGAACTGGCTGGGCAACAGGAGACAGAGAGTAGTGGTGGAAGGGAGTGTCTTAAAATGGAGACGGGTGACTAGTCGTGTTCCACATGGATCCGTGCTCGGACCACTGTTGTTTGTGAGCTACATAAATGATCTGGAGGAAGGTATAGGTGGTCTGATTAGCAAGTTTGCAGATGATACTAAGATTGGTGGAGTTGCAGATAGCGAGGAGGACTGTCAGAGAATACAATAAAATATAGATAGATTGGAGAGTTGGGCAGAGAAATGGCAGATGGAGTTCAATCCAGGCAAATGCGAGGTGATGCATTTTGGAAGATCAAATTCAAGAGCGGACTATATGGTCAATGGAAGGGTCTTGGGGAAAATTGATGTGCAGAGAGATCTGGGAGTTCAGGTCCATTGTACCCTGAAGGTGGCAACGCAGGTTGATAGAGTGGTCAAGAAGGCATACAGCATGCTTGCCTTCATCGGACGGGGTATTGAGTACAAGAGTTGGGGCAGCAGGGTAGCATGGTGGTTAGCATAAATGCTTCACAGCTCCAGGGTCCCAGGTTCGATTCCCGGCTGGGTCACTGTCTGTGTGGAGTCTGCACGTCCTCCCCCTGTGTGCGTGGGTTTCCTCCGGGTGCTCCGGTTTCCTCCCACAGTCCAAAGATGTGCGGGTTAGGTGGATTGGCCATGCTAAATTGCCCGTAGTGTCCTAATAAAAAAGTAAGGTTAAGGGGGGGCTTGTTGGGTTCTGGGTATCGGGTGGATATGTGGGTTTGAGTAGGGTGATCATGACTCGGCACAACATTGAGGGCCGAAGGGCCTGTTCTGTGCTGTACTGTTCTATGTTCTATGTTCTATGTTCTAAGAGTTGGCAGGTCATGTTACAGTTGTAAAGGACTTTGGTTCGGCCACATTTGGAATACTGCGCGCAGTTCTGGTGGCCAGATTACCAGAAGGATGTGGATGCCTTGGAGAGGGTGCAGAGGAGGTTCACCAGGATGTTGCCTGGTATGGAGGGTGCTAGCTATGAAGAAAGGTTTAGTAGATTAGGATTGTTTTCGTTGGAAAGACGGAGGTTGAGGGGGGACCTGATTGAGGTCTACAAAATTATGAGAGGTATGGACAGGGTGGATAGCAACAAGCTTTTCCCAAGAGTGGGGGTGTCAGTTACAAGGGGTCACAATTTCAAGGTGAGAGGGGCAAAGTTTAAGGGAGATGTGCGTGGAAAGTTTTTTACGCAGAGTGTGGTGGGTGCCTGGAACGCTTTACCTGCGGAGGTGGTAGAGGCGGGTACGATAGCAACATTTAAGAAGCATTGAGACAGGTATATGAATGGGCGGGAACAGAGGGAAGTAGTTCCTTGGAAAATAGGAGACAGGTTTAGATAAAGGATCTGGATCGGCGCAGGCTGGGAGGGCCGAAGGGCCTGTTCCTGTGCTGTAAATTTCTTTGTTCTTTGTTCTATATTGACTGCTGTCTGTGCCTCAGTTTGATTTAAAAATCCCCCCTTGTTTTAAAACGCCAAAGTGTTGGTGTCTCCTCTCCCTATCTTTGTAATCTCCTCAAAACCCACAACCTTCCGAGACCCGCACTTGGGTTAATTCTGTTCTGTTGTGTGGGGGAGGAGAGTGTGGCACAGCGGGATTCAACTTTCCAACTCTTGGTTAACAGAGTATGACACCTCATGCCCATATTGAAGTATTTATAAATGCAGTGAAGGTTTCTGCTTCTATCCTTTTGAACAATGAGTTCTAGACCCTCACTCCTCTCGGGTGGGGTGGGGGGGGAGGGGGGGGGAGGGGGGGGGGGAGGTAATTTTCTTCAAATACCCTCTGATCTTTCTAAGAATTACTTTAAATGTGATCTGTGGTCGTTGACCACTCTGCCAAGGGAAATAGGTCCTTCCTATTATCTCTCTCCAGGCCCCACAGAAGTGTGGGTTTTCTGCTCACTCCGCTATGTGATTTTCGGAAGCGGATGTGACTCACTATTGGCTGCTGGTGGGATTTTCCAATCCCACCCAAGTCTATGGAGCTTTGTATGGCTCCAGTGGGACTGGGAGACATCACTGGCGGGAAGGGCTGGAAAATTCTGCCCATCATTTTATCCACCTCAATTAAATTTCCCTTCCGCCTCCTCTGTTCCAAACCCAGCCTATCAAGTCAGTCCTCATCCGAGTGTTCCCCTTACCTTTAACATTTGAGATCAAAATCCTGAAACCCCCTGCCTAACAGCACTGTGGATGTACCTATCCCACATGATCGGCAGCGGTTCAAGAAGGCAGCTGATTGCCAGCTACTCGAGGGCAGTTAGGAATAGGCAATGAATGCTGGCCAAGCTAGTGGTGCCCACATTCTGTGAATAATTAAAAATAAAAGATCCTCACCAATCTCCTCGGCATCCTCTCTCACGACGTCACACCACACGGTAACCGCACGGTAACCAGAAACAGTACGCTAGCTGGGGCAAAATTAGTGTTTTATTTAGTTCCAGCATAACTTAAAAATGTAGGAGCGGCAGCAGTTCATCTGGTCCCTCAAGCCAGCCCCACCATTCGATAATATAATAGCTGATCTGAGTGTCATCATAACTCCACATTACTGCCAGGCGATAAACCAACCCAGTGCTCTGGCACTTGGTTGAAGATATGAAAAAAAATGAATAAAACAACAACGCAGCTCTCATCCCTCACACCCCTCCAGTCCCCCGCATTCCCACCCACCTCCACGGCCACTCATAGCCTTCATGCCAGCCTATGCCCCTCTACTCACCGGCATGGCCCCTTGCACCCTCCGTGCCAAAATGTGCTCTTGTATCATGCCCTTTATGGCCCCCATACCAACTTTGTGCCAACTCATGCCAGCCTATACACCTCCAAAAACCAACTTTTGCCCGTGCACACTCCATACCATCCTGAGCAGACCTCGAGCCTCATGTTGACATTAATTAAAGTTCTTAAGCATCTATTGATGAGTTCACTATTTAAAAGAACATCCCTTGCGTTGAAAAAAGCCATTCACTAAATTTAACTTCCTTTGATCCATTATAAAAACAAGCATTTGTTTTCATTGTGCCACTTCAAAGACTTTATAAGCACTTGGAGCTGTCAATCAAACTAGCCGGTACCTCACTGTGATAAAGAAAGGTTGTGAAATCAGTCATGAAGCAGTAATCCTGTGATGGTTATATTAGGCTTTCAGTCATGCAGCAGTAATCCTATAATGCATATGTCAATAGACAGAGTGAAATAGCAAGTAGATGTCTTTCAACACAGCAGACAGATTTTTCACATTTTTAAGGGCAGCGTGTACGGAAAATTACAATAAATGACAATTTATAAAATAGAAACAATGGAGTTACAAGATTAAAGTAGTGATTCTCCTATGAAGTAGGAATTAATAACTGAAAGCAGAATTAAATTAGAAAAAGAGTTAATCTGCTGAACAAAGGTTCAAAATGTTTGTAAGTATGTTCTGGTTATAATTGTATCCTAATAACCTGCAGCATATATGCTAATTCAAGACTCTTCTGAAGATCGGAGCCTCAGCAAGGGATTGGTAACTTTAAGCCTGAATAAAGTGAAAGAAACTGTCAAACTAAAGGTGCGATTTAGCGGGGAAAAACAGAGTCTCGTTTTGGGTGTGTCTGGAGAGGGGGGACGGATACTCTGCACCTGCAGCTCAGCTCGTCAGTACAGGAAGAGATCAGGGCCCTATTTTTAAATGCCACCCCAATCTCTCAACTCCCTTCAGACTCCCCACTGCAGCCTCCAGACAACCCCAACACCCAACTAATCTGTTAGGGTGTCCTCATGGCCTCCCTCACCCCATCTATAAAGGCAGGGCACCCCCGGGCCCTATCCCTGGCATGGGCAACCTGGTCCCTGGGCACATTGGCACTGCCAGCCTGACATCATGGCAGTGCCACTGCCAGCCTGACAGTGCCACCTGGGCACACTGACACTGCCTGAGTGCCTGGATGGCAGTGCCAAGGTGTCAGATCCGCAGCACCAAGGTGCCTGGGTGGCAATGGGAATGCTTGGATACCACCTTGCTCAAAGCCCAACCACCTGGGGGCCTCCAATGGCCTGGGAACCCCCGAAGGTGCTGTTATGCCTGGCCCATGTTTGTGTGGGCCAGTTCTAAGTGGCGCAAGGCGAGGTCTTCCAGGCGCGGGGATTCGTTACCGGGCCTTGGAAGAATCCGATGCCGACATATTTAAGTGAGCCCAACTGCTCCTTTAAATATGTAAAGCTGGATCACACCCAGTGAGTGCAAGATCCAGATCACAATGTCTCTCGAGATCTTGTTAGATCTCACAAGGTGTTCCGAGCATCGCAAATCCCGTGAGTAGCCTCTTGCGAGATTTAACGACCTCATCGCTTCACTGAGTCAGGTGCAAGGAGGCCATTAAATCTCACCCTAAATCCTTGAAACTGAGTGATCACAATCAGTACCTCTCAATATCCTGTTTGTATGAAGGATGTTGATTAAAAAAAACAAAGGATGTTGTCCAGCATGAGTGCTCAACCTGCTTCCTGCTGGTTTAGCTCTTTTGGATTTAAATATTCAAAACACAGTAGCATTTTTCGAGTGATTGGATTCACTCTCCAGGTAAAAGGATGCGGCTGCAGTGCAGTGATGATAGTTCTCTTTGACAAAGCTTTGACAGGGAGTCATCCAGCTTTAACAACGATTCATTGAGACTCAAAACATGAGCTCTCTTGTCAGATGCTATCAGACTGCTGAGATTGTCCAGCATTTTCTGTTTTTGTTTATTATTATATTTCTCCCCTTGATTGGCATTGAGGTATCTTGCTAGACTGGGTAGCTCACTACTTGAAGTTAAATACCATTTGAACCATTGTTGAATAGCTTAAATATCTCTCTGTAACATCAGTCATCATGGTTCTTTGAAAGGAAAGTAATGTTTAACCAAGTTATTGGATTGGATTGGATTTGTTTATTGTCACATGTACCGAAGTACAGTGAAAGGTATTTTTCTGCGAGCATCTCAACAGATCATTAAGTACATGGGAAGAAAAGGGAATAAAAGAAAATACATAATAGGGCAACATAAGGTACACAATGTAACTACATAACACCGGCATCGGGTGAAGCATACAGGGTGTAGTGTGAATGAGGTCAGTCCATAAGAGGGTCATTTAGGAGTCTGGTGACAGTGGGGAAGAAGCTGTTTTTCAGTCTGTTCGTGCGTGTTCTCAGACTTCTGTAACTCCTGCCCGATGGAAGAAGTTGGAAGAGTGAGTAAGCCGGGTGGGAGGGGTCTTTAATTATGCTGCCCGCTTTCCCCTGGCAGCGGGAGGTGTAGATGGAGTCCATGGATGGGAGGCAGGTTCGTGTGATGGACTGGGCGGTGTTCACGACTCTCTGAAGTTCCTTGCGGTCCTGGGCCGAGCAGTTGCCATACCAGGCTGTGATGCAGCCAGATAGGATGCTTTCTATGGTGCATCTGTAAAAGTTGTTAAGGGTTAATGTGGACATGCCAAATTTCCTTAGTTTCCTGAGGAAGTATAGGTGCTGTTGTGCTTTCTTGGTGATAGCGTCGACGTGGGTGGACCAGGACAGATTTTTGGAGATGTGCACCCCGAGGAATTTGAAACAGCTAAACATCTCCACCTCGGCCCCGTTGATGCTGACAGGGGTGTGTACAGTACTTTGCTTCCTGAAGTCAATGACCAGCTCTTTAGTTTTGCTGGCATTGAGGAAGAGATTGTTGTCACTGCACCACACCACTAGTTTCCCTATCTCCCTCCTGTATTCTGACTTGTCGTTATTCGAGATCCGGCCCACTATGGTTGTATCGTCAGAAAACTTGTAGATGGAGTTGGAACCAAATTTTGCCACGCAGTCGTGTGTGTACAGGGAGTAGTGTAGGGGGCTAAGTATGCAGCCTTGCGGGGCCCGGTATTGAGGACTATTGTGGAAGAGGTGCTGTTGTTCATTCTTACTGATTGCGTCTGTTGGTCAGAAAATCGAGGCTCCAGTTGCAGAGTGTGAAGCCAAGTCTTAAGTTTTGGAGCTTTGATATTAGCTTGGCTAGGATTATGGTGTTGAAGACGGAGCTGTAGTCAATAAATGGCCTGATGTAGAAGTCCTTGTTGTTGAATGCTCTAGGGATGAGTGTAGGGCCAGGGAGATGGCGTTTGCTGTGGACCGGTTGCGACGGTATGCGAATTGCAGTGGATCAAGGCGTTCTGGGAGTATGGAGGTGATGCGCTTCATGACCAACCTCTGGAAGCACTTCATTATGACTGAAGTCAGGGCCACCAGACGGTAGTCATTGAGGCACGTTGCCTGGTTCTTCTTTGGCACCGGTATGATGGTCGTCTTCTTGAAGCAGGTCGGGACCTTGAAGTGGAGTAGGGACAGGTTAAAGATGTCCGCGAACACCTCTGCCAGCTGGTCCACACAGGCTCTGAGTGCACGACCAGGGATCCCGTCCGTGCCCGTTGCCTTCCGCAGGTTCACTTTCAGGAAGGCCGATCTGACTTTGGAAGCTGTGATGGTGGGTATGGGTGAGATATGGGCTGCTGGGGCACTCGACAGCAGATTGTTGGTCACCTGCTCGAACCGAGCATGGAATGCATTGAGTTCATCGGGGAGGGGTGCGCTGCTGCCGGAGATACTGCTCGGCTTCGCTTTGTAGCCCGTTATCTTGTTTAGTCCTTGCCACAATCGCTGAGAGTCTGTCTGTGACTCTAGCTTGGTTTGATATTCTCTCTTGGCATCTCGGATGGCTTTGCGGAGCTTGTACCTGGATTTCTTGTACAGGTCAGGGTCGTCTGACTTGAACGTCTCAGACCTGTCCTACAGTAGGGAGTCAATCCCACGATTGAGCCAGGGTTTCTGGTTGGGGAACGTACATGCTGCTTTCTTTGGCACGTAGTCGTCCATTCATTTGCTGATGAAGTCTGTGACGGTAGTGGCGTATTTGAAGTGTTGGCTAGTGTAGACTTGAGAGATGAACAGACACTTCCAACACTGATGAAGGTTCAACTCAATTTTATTAACTACTTCTAACTAACTAACACACGATGACTGTGGGTCTAAATGATGCTAACTTAAACTAGAGACCTAAGCCTTGTCCAAACCAGTTGATTCTCTCAGCACATGTTGTAAGTCTGTGCTGGGCTGGATGAGTTCTTGTTACACTGAGAGGCAGCACCCAGAATGAGCGGGAACCGTGGTGCCCTCTGCCTTTATAGTGTATGTATTCTAACTGGTGATTGGCTGCGGTGTTTGTACATGTTGATTGGTCCCTGTGTGTGTCCATCAGTGTGTGTCTGCACCATGATATACTGGTATATATTATGACAATACTTATTTAAGTTAGTCGCTGAGTTCTTAAATATGGACCAATCCACTGTCTCTAAGCAGTCACATATGAGCTCTTCTGTTTCCTCAGACCAGCACTGCATAACCTTCTTAGCTGGATTCTTCCGCTTGAGTTTCTGCTTGTATGCCGGGAGAAAGAGCACTGTCTTTGGAACCGTTTTGGAATTCTTTGAAAAAGTAACATGTGCTTTGGGGAAATGGGAACCAGTGGATGTAACGTACTTAGATTTCATGAAGGCACTTGATAAGATGCCACATCAAAGGTTATTGCAAAGAATAAGTGCACCTGATGTCCGGGGTAACACGTTGACATGGGAAGAAGATTTGCTCGTTCACAGGAAACAAGAGGGTAAAAATGGTATTTTCCTGGTTGACAGAAAAGTGGTGTAATAAAAGGATCACGCTGACGCCTCAACATCCTATAATTCAAATGAATGACTTGGATGAAGGAATCGAAGGTATGGTTGCGGAATTTCCCGTTGACACAACGATGGGTAGGAATGTAAGTTGTGGAGAGGATGTGCAAGGCTGCAAAAAGGAACAATGCTGGGTAAAGTGAGTCTGAAAAGATCTGGAAAATTCAGTATAACATTGCCAGATGTGGAATTGTCCATTTGACAAGAAAAATAAAACAGAAGCATCTGGGGCGGCACTGCTGGGTAGCACTGCTGCCTCACAGCTCCAGGGACCCTGGTGCAATTCCGGCCTCGGGTGTCTGTGTGGGTTTCCTCCGGGTGCTCCGGTTTCCTCCCACAGTCCAAAGATGTGCAGGTTAGGTGGATTGGCTATGCTAAATTGCTAGTGTCCAAAGGGTTAGGTGAGGTTATTAGGTTATAGGGATGGGGTGGAGGCATGGGCTGAAGTAGGGTGCTCCTGATGGGCCAAATGGCCTTCTTCTGCACTGTAGATTCTATGATATTATTTAAATGGTGAGAGATTGCACAGCTCTAAGATATAAAGGGATCTTTAGTGTCCGAGGGCATGAATCGTAAAAGGTAGATAGATTCCTGATAAGCAAGAGGATGAAAGGTTTTCAGGGTAGGCGGGAATGTGGAGTTGAGGTTACAATCAGATCAGCCACGACCTTAATGAATGGCAGAGCAGGCTCGATGGGCTGAGTGGCCTACTCCTACTCCTAATTCGTAAGCTCATATGTTACCCAGAACTTGCAGGTGAGGAGCTGGTCTTGGGTCCCTCGAGTGTTATATAATGAACTGGATATCTGCATTATTAGGCAATGAGTGCAGGAAATCACTTGGCTGAGTAATCTGTTCAGCAGTAAACTATTGAACCCAATACTTTTTTTTATTGTGTCGGAAAGAGACACCGAGAACAAGTTCCCCCGCTGATCTCAGACCCCAGGAACCGGTCTCATGTTTCAGCTGTTCTGTGCATTCTGTAACTGCTCCCTCACCCCACCTGGCCCTGTTGCAGAGTGTGCGCATGGATCATTGTTTGTTCCCGATTCCTTCATGCCTTTTGGGTTACGGCGCTCTCTGATTGTGCCAAGGGACTGGTTACCTTCAGGGCATTTTTCAAAATTCATCCACAGGATGTGTGCGTTCCTGGCAAGGTCAGTATTTACATTCAAACATACCAACGTATGATTTGGGAGCCGGAGATGCAGTGGTGTAACGGTTATGTCACTGGGTTAATGCTCTGGGGACCCGGGTTCGAATCCCACTACAGTAGCTGGTGTAATTTGAATTTGATTAATAAATCTGGAATTAAAAGCGAGTCTAATGATTACCATTAAACCATTGCCGATTGTGGTGAAAATGCCAAGCCTTTAGGGAAAGAAATCTACCATCCTTATCTGGTCCGGCTTACGTGTGACTTTGAGAGCAATGCAATCGACTTGAGTGCCCTCTGAAATGGCCCAGCAAGCCACTCAGTTGTATCAAACCTCTACAAAGCCTACTTAAAGAAATTAAATCGGACAGATCACGTGGCAGCGGCCTAGCCACTGGAAGCGACAATGCCACAGTCAGCCCAGCCGATCCTGCAAAGCCCTCCTTGCTAATATCTGGGGGCTTGTGCCAGAATTGGAAGAGCTGTCTCACAGACTAGTCAAGCAACAGCCTGACATAGTCATACTCACAGAATCATACCTTGCAGGCGATGTCCCAGACACCGCCATTGCTCTCCATGGGCATGTCCTGTTCCACCAGCGGGAGAGACCCAGCACTGTGGCATCCAGCCATGAGGAAATTGTCCTGGAAGTGCTCAAAGTCTACGCTGGACCATGTAGTCTCATGGCATCGAGTCAAACATGGGCAAGGAACCTTCCTGCTGGTTACCACCTACTGTTCCTCCTCAGATGATGAAATAGTACGCCTCCATGTTGAAATTTGGAGGCAGTATTGAGGGTGACACGAGCACCTACTCTGGGTGGGAGACTTCAATGTCAATCACCAAGGGTGTTTCGACAGCATCACTATTGACCAAGTCCAGTAGGGCATAACTGCTAGACTGGGTCTTCGGCAGGAGATCAAGGAACCAACAAGAGGAAAAAACCAACTTGTCCTCATCATAATCACCAATCTACACGTCGCAGATGCATCTGTCCCTCAATTTACTATCACTATCAAACTATGGGTCAATCCTGGTTCAATGAAGAGTGCAGGAGGGCATGTCAGGAGCAACAGAGGCAGACCGGAAAATGACATGTCAACCTGGTGAAGCTCCTACACTGGACTACTTGCATGTCAAACAGTGGTAGCAGCATGCAATAGACAGAGCTAAGTGAACTCAAATAATGGATCAGATCTAAGCTCTACAATCCAGTCATATCTAGTCATGAATGGTGATTGACAATTCAACAACCAACATGCTCCACAAACAAACCCACCCTCAATGAAGGGGAACCCAGCAAAAGATACAGCTGAAGAATTTGCAACCTTTCAGGCCAGACATGCTGAGTGGATGATCGATCCTGATCATCTCCGGAGGTCCCCACCACCACAGATTCCAGTCTTCAGCCAATCCAATTCACTCAACATGATGTCAAGAAACAGCTAAAGACTGAGAAACTAGATACTGCATCCGGATAACTCACCACCTGATTCCTCAAAGTCTGTTAGCCATCTTTAAGCACATATCAGGGGTGTGGTGGAATGCTCTCTAATTGCCTGGATGAGTGCAGCTCCAACAACACTCAAAAGGTTCAACACCACTGAGGATAAAGCAGCCCACTTGATTGGCAACCCATACACCACATTAAACATTCATTCTCCCCATCAACGATGCGCAATGGGAACCGTGTGCACCATCTACAAGATGCACAGCAGCACCTCTCCAAGCCTCCTTTCCAAAGCACCTTCCAAATCCTCGACCTCTTCTTCCCAGAAGATGGGGAGGCAGTGGCGCAGTGGTATTGTCGCTAGACTAGTAATCCAGAGACCCCGAGTCATGCTCTGGGGATCCAGGTTCAAATCCTGCCACGGCAATTGGTGAAACTTGAATTCAATGAAATAATGTTGACTTAAAAGTCTAAGATAGAGATAGAGAAATACAGCACAGAACAGGCTCTTTGGCCCACGATGTTGTGCCAAACTTTTGTCCTTGGTTAATCATAGAATTTTGGACACTAAGAGCAATTTTTCATGGCCAATCCACCCAACCTGCACATCTTTGGACTGTGGGAGGAAACCGGAGCACCCGGAGGAAACCCACGCAGACACTGGGAGGATGTGCAGACTCCGCACAGACAGTGACCCAAGTCGAAATCGAACTTGGGACCCTGGAGCTGTGAAGCAATTGTGCTATCCACAATGCTACCGTGCTGCCCTTAAGAAGAAGTTAATCTACACTCCATTATTCTACCCTAATCCATGTACCTATCCAATAGCCGCTTGAAGGTCCCTAACGTTTCTGACTCAACTACTTCCACAGGCAGTGCATTCCATGCCCCCACTACTCTCTGGGTAAAGAACCTACCTCTGACATCCCGTCTATATCTTCCATCATTTATCTTAAATTTATGTCCCCTTGTAATGGTGTGTTCCACCCGGGGAAAAAGTCTCTGACTGTCTACTCTATCTATTCCCCTGATCATCTTATAAACCTCTATCAAGTCGCCCCTCATCCTTCTCCGTTCTAATGAGAAAAGGCCTAGCACCCTCAACCTTTCCTCGTATGACCTACTCTTCATTCCTGGCAACATCCTGGTAAATCTCCTTTGCACCTTTTCCAAAGCTTCCACATCCCTCCTAAAATGAGGTGACCAGAACTGCACACAGTACTCCAAATGTGGCCTGACCAAGGTTTTGTACAGCTGCATCATCACCTCACGGCTCTTAAATTCAATCCCTCTGCTAATGAACACTAGCACATCATTGGCCTTCTTCACAGCTCTATCCACCTGAGCGGCAACTTTCAAAGATCTATGAACATAGACCCCAAGATCTCTCTGCTCCTCCACATTGCCAAGAACCCTACTGTTAACCCTGTATTCCGCATTCATATTTGTCCTTCCAAAATGGACAACCTCACACTTGTCAGGGTTAAACTCCATCTGCCACTTCTCAGCCCAGCTCTGCATCCTATCTATGTCTCTTTGAAGCCGACAACAGCCCTCCGCACTATCCACAACTCCACCAACCTTCGTATCATCTGCAAATTTACTGACCCACCCTTCAACTCCCTGATCAAAGTCGTTAATGAAAATCACAAACAGCAGAGGACCCAGAACTGATCCCTGTGGTACGCCACTGATAACTGGGCTCCAGGCTGAATATTTGCCATCCATCACCACTCTCTGTCTTCTATCGGTTAGCCAGTTTGTTATCCAACTGGCCAAATTTCTCACTATCCCATGCCTCCTTACTTTCTGCACAAGCCTACAATGGGGAACCTTATCAAATGCCTTACTAAAATCCATGTACACTACATCCACTGCTTTACCTTCATCCACATGCTTGGTTACCTCCTCAAAGAAGTCAATAAGACATGTAAGGCAAGACCTACCCCTCACAAATCCATGCTGACTATCCCTAATCAAGCAGTGTCTTTCCAGATGCTCAGAAATCCTATCCCTCAGTAGCCTAAAGGTGACCAGAAAGCCATTGTCCATTATCATAAAACCCATCTGGTTCACTAATGTTCTGCAGGGAAGGAAATCTGTTGTCTTTACCTGGTCTGACCGACATGTGACTCCAGACCCACAGCAATGTGGTTGACTCTCAAATGCCTCAGGAATGGGCAATAAATGCTGGCCCAGCCAACGACGCCCTCATCCCATGAACAAATTTTTTAAATGGTAGCAGATGCAAGGGAACACCACCACTTGGAAGTTCCCCTCCAAGTCACTCACCATCCTGACTTGGAAATGTATCGCCGTTCCTTCACTGCCGCTGTGTCAAAATCCTGCAACTCCCTCCCTAACAGCACTGTGGGTGTACCTACACCACATGAACTGCAGAGGATCAAGGAGGCAGCTCACCAGCTGTCAAGAACAAGTAGAGATGGGCAATAATTGCTGACCTGGAGAGAGATGCCCACATCATATGAATTAATTTTCTCACAATTTCCAGCTTCCATTATGGGATTCGTCCAACCTGGCCTCTAGATTACTCGGCCTCTAACATAACTACAATGCCAAGTTTCCAATAGCTCTGATCCTAAGGGATTGAGTTAAGCTGCAGCAGAACAGGTGTTACACTAACCTCGGACAGTTTAACTAAGCTTGAACTGCTGATTGAATTTGGAATCTTCCTGGTCAGTATGTTTGTGAAGGGACCGGGGCCCACACAGATCACTTCTGGGGAATGGAGATAAGGGGTGGGGGGTGGTGGGGTAACTTGTGAAGGACATTCACTCCCTTCGCAGACGCCCCTGTCTCTGTGAAATTTGCTGAGACTGACCGATAAGTTCCTGAATGAAATATACAGCCCAGGTTTTTGAACCCTGCATATTTAACCCAATTGACAGCTCATTGGCTGTTATTTCCACAGAACCAATTTGCATTTGCATCTCAACTTATCACATCCTTGGGGAAGTATTAGATAACTTCAAATCCAATAATTGTCGACATACTGACATTGACTCCACACCAAAAATAATGTTTTGGTTGCACAGGTCTTTGGGACATCCTGACACAGGTGCTGGAAAACCTCCTGACACAGTGCTGGAAAACCTCCTGACACAGTGCTGGAAAACCTCCTGACACAGTGCTGGAAACCTCCTGACACAGGTGCTGGAAAACCTCCTGACACAGTGCTGGAAACCTCCTCCTGACACAGTGCTGGAAAACCCTCCTGACACAGTGCTGGAAAACCTCCTGACACAGTGCTGGAAAACCTCCTCCTGACACAGTGCTGGAAAACCTCCTGACACAGTGCTGGAAAACCTCCTGACACAGTGCTGGAAAACCTCCTGACACAGTGCTGGAAAACCTCCTCCTGACACAGTGCTGGAAAACCTCCTGACACAGTGCTGGAAAACCTCCTGACACAGTGCTGGAAAACCTCCTCCTGACACAGTGCTGGAAAACCTCCTGACACAGTGCTGGAAAACCTCCTGACACAGTGCTGGAAAACCTCCTGACACAGTGCTGGAAAACCTCCTGACACAGTGCTGGAAACCTCCTGACACAGTGCTGGAAAACTCCTCCTGACACAGTGCTGGAAAACCTCCTCCTGACACAGTGCTGGAAAACCTCCTCCTGACACAGTGCTGGAAAACCTCCTGACACAGTGCTGGAAAACCTCTCCTGACACAGTGCTGGAAAACCTCCTGACACAGTGCTGGAAAACCTCCTGACACAGTGCTGGAAAACCTCCTGACACAGTGCTGGAAAACCCTCCTGACACAGTGCTGGAAAACCTCCTGACACAGTGCTGGAAACCTCCTGACACAGTGCTGGAAAACCTCCTCCTGACACAGTGCTGGAAAACCTCCTGACACAGTGCTGGAAAACCTCCTGACACAGTGCTGGAAAACCTCCTGACACAGTGCTGGAAAACCTCCTGACACAGTGCTGGAAAACCTCCCGACACAGTGCTGGAAAACCTCCTGACACAGTGCTGGAAAACCTCCTGACACAGTGCTGGAAAACCTCCTGACACAGTGCTGGAAAACCTCCTGACACAGTGCTGGAAAACCTCCTGACACAGTGCTGGAAAACCTCCTGACACAGTGCTGGAAAACCTCCTGACACAGTGCTGGAAAACCTCCTGACACAGTGCTGGAAAACCTCCTGACACAGTGCTGGAAAACCTCCTGACACAGTGCTGGAAAACCTCCTGACACAGTGCTGGAAAACCTCCTCCTGACACAGTGCTGGAAAACCTCTCCTGACACAGTGCTGGAAAACCTCCTCCTGACACAGTGCTGGAAAACCTCCTGACACAGTGCTGGAAAACCTCCTGACACAGTGCTGGAAAACCTCCTGACACAGTGCTGGAAAACCTCCTGACACAGTGCTGGAAAACCTCCTCCTGACACAGTGCTGGAAAACCTCCTGACACGGTGCTGGAAAACCTCCTGACACAGTGCTGGAAAACCTCCTGACACAGTGCTGGAAAACCTCCTGACACAGTGCTGGAAAACCTCCTGACACAGTGCTGGAAAACCTCCTGACACAGTGCTGGAAAACCTCCTGACACAGTGCTGGAAAACCTCCTCCTGACACAGTGCTGGAAAACCTCCTGACACAGTGCTGGAAAACCTCCTGACACAGTGCTGGAAAACCTCCTGACACAGTGCTGGAAAACCTCCTGACACAGTGCTGGAAAACCTCCTGACACAGTGCTGGAAAACCTCCTGACACAGTGCTGGAAAACCTCCTGACACAGTGCTGGAAAACCTCCTGACACAGTGCTGGAAAACCTCCTCCTGACACAGTGCTGGAAAACCTCCTGACACAGTGCTGGAAAACCTCCTCGACACAGTGCTGGAAAACCTCCTGACACAGTGCTGGAAAACCTCCCTGCCACAGTGCTGGAAAACCTCCTGACACAGTGCTGGAAAACCTCCTGACACAGTGCTGGAAAACCTCCTCCTGACACAGTGCTGGAAAACCTCCTGACACAGTGCTGGAAAACCTCCTGACACAGTGCTGGAAAACCTCCTGACACAGTGCTGGAAAACCTCCTGACACAGTGCTGGAAAACCTCCTGACACAGTGCTGGAAAACCTCCTCCTGACACAGTGCTGGAAAACCTCCTGACACAGTGCTGGAAAACCTCTCCTGACACAGTGCTGGAAAACCTCCTCCTGACACAGTGCTGGAAAACCTCCTGACACAGTGCTGGAAAACCTCCTCCTGACACAGTGCTGGAAAACCTCCTGACACAGTGCTGGAAAACCTCCTGACACAGTGCTGGAAAACCTCCTGACACAGTGCTGGAAAACCTCCTCCTGACACAGTGCTGGAAAACCTCCTGACACAGTGCTGGAAAACCTCCTCTGACACAGTGCTGGAAAACCTCCTGACACAGTGCTGGAAAACCTCCTGACACAGTGCTGGAAAACCTCCTGACACAGTGCTGGAAAACCTCCTGACACAGTGCTGGAAAACCTCCTGACACAGTGCTGGAAAACCTCCTGACACAGTGCTGGAAAACCTCTCCTGACACAGTGCTGGAAAACCTCCTCCTGACACAGTGCTGGAAAACCTCCTGACACAGTGCTGGAAAACCTCCTGACACAGTGCTGGAAAACCTCCTGACACAGTGCTGGAAAACCTCCTGACACAGTGCTGGAAAACCTCCTGACACAGTGCTGGAAAACCTCCTCCTGACACAGTGCTGGAAAACCTCCTGACACAGTGCTGGAAAACCTCCTCCTGACACAGTGCTGGAAAACCTCCTGACACAGTGCTGGAAAACCTCCTGACACAGTGCTGGAAAACCTCCTCCTGACACAGTGCTGGAAAACCTCCTGACACAGTGCTGGAAAACCTCCTGACACAGTGCTGGAAAACCTCCTGACACAGTGCTGGAAAACCTCCTCTGACACAGTGCTGGAAAACCTCCTGACACAGTGCTGGAAAACCTCCTCCTGACACAGTGCTGGAAAACCTCCTGACACAGTGCTGGAAAACCTCCTGACACAGTGCTGGAAAACCTCCTCCTGACACAGTGCTGGAAAACCTCCTGACACAGTGCTGGAAAACCTCCTGACACAGTGCTGGAAAACCTCTCCTGACACAGTGCTGGAAAACCTCCTGACACAGTGCTGGAAAACCCTCCTGACACAGTGCTGGAAAACCTCCTGACACAGTGCTGGAAAACCTCCTCCTGACACAGTGCTGGAAAACCTCCTGACACAGTGCTGGAAAACCTCCTGACACAGTGCTGGAAAACCTCCTCCTGACACGGTGCTGGAAAACCTCCTGACACAGTGTTGGAAACCTCCTCCTGACACAGTGCTGGAAAACCTCCTCTGACACAGTGCTGGAAACCTCCTGACACAGTGCTGGAAAACCTCCTGACACAGTGCTGGAAAACCTCCTGACACAGGGCCGGAAAACCTCCTCCTGACACAGTGCTGGAAAACCTCCTGACACAGGGCTGGAAAACCTCCTGACACAGTGCTGGAGAACCTCCTGACACAGTGCTGGAAAACCTCCTCCTGACACAGTGCTGGAAAACCTCCTCCTGACACAGGGCCGGAAACCTCCTCCTGACACAGTGCTGGAAAACCTCCTGACACAGGGCTGGAAAACCTCCTGACACAGTGCTGGAAAAACTCCTGACACAGTGCTGGAAGACCTCCTCCTGACACAGTGCTGGAAAACCTCCTGACACAGTGCTGGAAAACCTCCTCCTGACACAGTGCTGGAAAACCTCCTGACACAGTGCTGGAAAACCTCCTGACACAGTGCTGGAAGACCTCCTGACACAGTGCTGGAAAAGCTCCTGACACAGTGCTGGAAAACCTCCTGACACAGTGCTGGAAACCTCCTCCTGACAAGGTGCTGGAAAACCTCCTGACACAGTGCTGGAAAACCTCCTGACACAGTGCTGGAAAACCTCCTGACACAGTGCTGGAAAACCTCCTGACACAGTGCTGGAAACCTCCTCCTGACACAGTGCTGGAAAACCTCCTGACACAGTGCTGGAAAACCTCCTGACACAGTGCTGGAAAACCTCCTGACACAGTGCTGGAAAACCTCCTCCTGACAAGGTGCTGGAAAACCTCCTGACACAGTGCTGGAAAACCTCCTCCTGACACAGTGCTGGAAAACCTCCTCCTGACACAGTGCTGGAAAACCTCCTGACACAGTGCTGGAAAACCTCCTCCTGACACAGTGCTGGAAAACCTTCTCCTGACAAGGTGCTGGAAAACCTCCTGACACAGTGCTGGAAAACCTCCTGACACAGTGCTGGAAAACCTCCTCCTGACAAGGTGCTGGAAAACCTCCTGACACAGTGCTGGAAAACCTCCTGACACAGTGCTGGAAAACCTCCTGACACAGTGCTGGAAAACCTCCTGACACAGTGCTGGAAAACCTCCTCCTGACACAGTGCTGGGAAACCTCCTGACACAGTGCTGGAAAACCTCCTGACACAGTGCTGGAAAACCTCCTGACACAGTGCTGGAAAACCTCCTGACACAGTGCTGGAAAACCTCCTCCTGACACAGTGCTGGAAAACCTCCTGACACAGTGCTGGAAAACCTCCTCCTGACACAGTGCTGGAAAACCTCCTGACACAGTGCTGGAAAATCTCCTCCTGACACAGTGCTGGAAAACCTCCTCCTGACACAGTGCTGGAAAACCTCCTGACACAGTGCTGGAAAACCTCCTGACACAGTGCTGGAAAACCTCCTCCTGACACAGTGCTGGAAAACCTCCTGACACAGTGCTGGAAAACCTCCTCCTGACACAGTGCTGGAAAACCTCCTGACACAGTGCTGGAAAACCTCATCCTGACACAGTGCTGGAAAACCTCCTCCTGACACAGTGCTGGAAAACCTCCTGACACAGTGCTGGAAAACCTCCTGACACAGTGCTGGAAAACCTCCTCCTGACACAGTGCTGGAAAACCTCCTGACACAGTGCTGGAAAACCTCCTCCTGACACAGTGCTGGAAAAACTCCTGACACAGTGCTGGAAAACCTCCTGACACAGTGCTGGAAAACCTCCTGACACAGTGCTGGAAAACCTCCTGACACAGTGCTGGAAACCCTCCTCCTGACACAGTGCTGGAAAACCTCCTGACACAGTGCTGGAAAGCCTCCTCCTGACACAGTGCTGGAAAACCTCCTCTTGACACAGTGCTGGAAAACCTCCTGACACAGTGCTGGAAAACCTCCTGACACAGTGCTGGAAAACCTCCTGACACAGGGCCGGAAAACCTCCTCCTGACACAGTGCTGGAAAACCTCCTGACACAGGGCTGGAAAACCTCCTGACACAGTGCTGGAGAACCTCCTGACACAGTGCTGGAAAACCTCCTCCTGACACAGTGCTGGAAAACCTCCTCCTGACACAGGGCCGGAAAACCTCCTCCTGACACAGTGCTGGAAAACCTCCTGACACAGGGCTGGAAAACCTCCTGACACAGTGCTGGAAAAACTCCTGACACAGTGCTGGAAGACCTCCTCCTGACACAGTGCTGGAAAACCTCCTGACACAGTGCTGGAAAACCTCCTCCTGACACAGTGCTGGAAAACCTCCTGACACAGTGCTGGAAAACCTCCTGACACAGTGCTGGAAGACCTCCTGACACAGTGCTGGAAAAGCTCCTGACACAGTGCTGGAAAACCTCCTGACACAGTGCTGGAAAACCTCCTCCTGACAAGGTGCTGGAAAACCTCCTGACACAGTGCTGGAAAACCTCCTGACACAGTGCTGGAAAACCTCCTGACACAGTGCTGGAGAACCTCCTGACACAGTGCTGGAAAACCTCCTCCTGACACAGTGCTGGAAAACCTCCTGACACAGTGCTGGAAAACCTCCTGACACAGTGCTGGAAAACCTCCTGACACAGTGCTGGAAAACCTCCTCCTGACAAGGTGCTGGAAAACCTCCTGACACAGTGCTGGAAAACCTCCTCCTGACACAGTGCTGGAAAACCTCCTCCTGACACAGTGCTGGAAAACCTCCTGACACAGTGCTGGAAAACCTCCTGACACAGTGCTGGAAAACCTTCTCCTGACAAGGTGCTGGAAAACCTCCTGACACAGTGCTGGAAAACCTCCTGACACAGTGCTGGAAAACCACCTCCTGACAAGGTGCTGGAAAACCTCCTGACACAGTGCTGGAAAACCTCCTGACACAGTGCTGGAAAACCTCCTGACACAGTGCTGGAAAACCTCCTGACACAGTGCTGGAAAACCTCCTCCTGACACAGTGCTGGGAAACCTCCTGACACAGTGCTGGAAAACCTCCTGACACAGTGCTGGAAAACCTCCTGACACAGTGCTGGAAAACCTCCTGACACAGTGCTGGAAAACCTCCTGACACAGTGCTGGAAAACCTCCTGACACAGTGCTGGAAAACCTCCTGACACAGTGCTGGAAAACCTCCTCCTGACACAGTGCTGGAAAACCTCCTGACACAGTGCTGGAAAACCTCCTCCTGACACAGTGCTGGGAAACCTCCTGACACAGTGCTGGAAAACCTCCTGACACAGTGCTGGAAAACCTCCTGACACAGTGCTGGAGAACCTCTTCCTGACACAGTGCTGGAAAACCTCCTGACACAGTGCTGGAAAACCTCCTCCTGACACAGTGCTGGAAAACCTCCTGACACAGTGCTGGAAAACCTCCTCCTGACACAGTGCTGGAAAACCTCCTGACACAGTGCTGGAAAACCTCCTGACACAGGGCTGGAAAACCTCCTGACACAGTGCTGGAAAACCTCCTGACACAGTGCTGGAGAATCTCCTGACACAGTGCTGGAAAACCTCCTCCTGACACAGTGCTGGAAAACCTCCTGACACAGTGCTGGAAAACCTCCTGACACAGTGCTGGAGAACCTCCTGACACAGTGCTGGAAAACCTCCTCCTGACACAGTGCTGGAAAACCTCCTGACACAGTGCTGGAAAACCTCCTGACACAGTGCTGGAAAACCTCCTGACACAGTGCTGGAAAACCTCCTCCTGACACAGTGCTGGAAAACCTCCTGACCCAGTGCTGGAAAACCTCCTGACACAGTGCTGGAAAACCTCCTCCTGACAAGGTGCTGGAAAACCTCCTGACACAGTGCTGGAAAACCTCCTGACACAGTGCTGGAAAACCTCCGCCTGACAAGGTGCTGGAAAACCTCCTGACACAGTGCTGGAAAACCTCCTGACACAGTGCTGGAAAACCTCCTGACAAGGTGCTGGAAAACCTCCTCCTGACACAGTGCTGGAAAACCTCCTGACACAGTGCTGGAAAACCTCCTCCTGACACAGTGCTGGGAAACCTCCTGACACAGTGCTGGAAAACCTCCTGACACAGTGCTGGAAAACCTCCTCCTGACACAGTGCTGGAAAACCTCCTCCTGACACAGTGCTGGAAAACCTCCTGACACAGTGCTGGAAAACCTCCTGACACAGTGCTGGAAAACCTCCTGACACAGTGCTGGAGAACCTCCTCCTGACACAGTGCTGGAAAACCTCCTGACACAGTGCTGGAAAACCTCCTCCTGACACAGTGCTGGAAAACCTCCTCCTGACACAGTGCTGGAAAACCTCCTGACACAGTGCTGGAAAACCTCCTCCTGACACAGTGCTGGAAAACCTCCTGACACAGTGCTGGAAAACCTCCTGACACAGTGCTGGAAAACCTCCTGACACAGTGCTGGAAAACCTCCTGACACAGTGCTGGAAAACCTCCTGACACAGTGCTGGAAAACCTCCTCCTGACACAGTGCTGGAAAACCTCCTGACACAGTGCTGGAAAACCTCCTGACAAGGTGCTGGAAAACCTCCTCCTGACACAGTGCTGGAAAACCTCCTGACACAGTGCTGGAAAACCTCCTGACACAGTGCTGGAAAACCTCCTGACACAGTGCTGGAAAACCTCCTGACACAGTGCTGGAAAACCTCCTCCTGACACAGTGCTGGAAAACCTCCTGACACAGTGCTGGAAACCTCCTCCTGACACAGTGCTGGAAAACCTCCTGACCCAGTGCTGGAAAACCTCCTGACACAGTGCTGGAAAACCTCCTCCTGACAAGGTGCTGGAAAACCTCCTGACACAGTGCTGGAAAACCTCCTGACACAGTGCTGGAAAACCTCCTCCTGACAAGGTGCTGGAAAACCTCCTGACACAGTGCTGGAAAACCTCCTGACACAGTGCTGGAAAACCTCCTGACAAGGTGCTGGAAAACCTCCTCCTGACACAGTGCTGGAAAACCTCCTGACACAGTGCTGGAAAACCTCCTCCTGACACAGTGCTGGAAAACCTCCTCCTGACACAGTGCTGGGAAACCTCCTGACACAGTGCTGGAAAACCTCCTGACACAGTGCTGGAAAACCTCCTCCTGACACAGTGCTGGAAAACCTCCTCCTGACACAGTGCTGGAAAACCTCCTGACACAGTGCTGGAAAACCTCCTGACACAGTGCTGGAAAACCTCCTGACACAGTGCTGGAGAACCTCCTCCTGACACAGTGCTGGAAAACCTCCTGACACAGTGCTGGAAAACCTCCTCCTGACACAGTGCTGGAAAACCTCCTCCTGACACAGTGCTGGAAAACCTCCTGACACAGTGCTGGAAAACCTCCTCCTGACACAGTGCTGGAAAACCTCCTGACACAGTGCTGGAAAACCTCCTGACACAGTGCTGGAAAACCTCCTGACACAGTGCTGGAAAACCTCCTGACACAGTGCTGGAAAACCTCCTGACACAGTGCTGGAAAACCTCCTCCTGACACAGTGCTGGAAAACCTCCTGACACAGTGCTGGAAAACCTCCTGACACAGTGCTGGAAAACCTCCTGACACAGTGCTGGAAAACCTCCTGACACAGTGCTGGAAAACCTCCTGACACAGTGCTGGAAAACCTCCTCCTGACACAGTGCTGGAAAACCTCCTGACACAGTGCTGGAAAACCTCCTGACAAGGTGCTGGAAAACCTCCTCCTGACACAGTGCTGGAAAACCTCCTGACACAGTGCTGGAAAACCTCCTGACACAGTGCTGGAATACCTCCTCCTCACACAGTGCTGGAAAACCTCCTGACACAGTGCTGGAAACCTCCTCCTGACACAGTGCTGGAAAACCTCCTCCTGACACAGTGCTGGAAAACCTCCTCCTGACACAGTGCTGGAAAACCTGCTGACACAGTGCTGGAAACCCTCCTGACACAGTGCTGGAAAACCTCCTGACACAGTGCTGGAAAACCTCCTGACACAGTGCTGGAAAACCTCCTGACACAGTGCTGGAAAACCTCCTGACACAGTGCTGGAAAACCTCCTGACACAGTGCTGGAAAACCTCTTCCTGACACAGTGCTGGAAAACCTCCTGACACAGTGCTGGAAAACCTCCTGACACAGTGCTGGAAAACATCCTCCTGACACAGTGCTGGAAAACCTCCTGACACAGTGCTGGAAACCTCCTGACACAGTGCTGGAAAACCTCCTCCTGACACAGTGCTGGAAAACCTCCTGACACAGTGCTGGAAAACCTCCTCCTGACACAGTGCTGGAAAATCTCCTGACACAGTGCTGGAAAACCTCCTGACACAGTGCTGGAAAACCTCCTGACACAGTGCTGGAAAACCTCCTGACACAGTGCTGGAAAACCTCCTGAACCAGTGCTGGAAAACCTCCTGACACAGTGCTGGAAAATCTCCTCCTGACACAGTGCTGGAAAACCTCCTCCTGACACAGTGCTGGAGAACCTCCTGACACAGTGCTGGAAAACCTCCTCCTGACACAGTGCTGGAAAACCTCCTGACACAGTGCTGGAAAACCTCCTGACACAGTGCTGGAAAACCTCCTGACACAGTGCTGGAAAACCTACTGACACAGAGCTGGAAAATCTCCTCCTGACACAGTGCTGGAGAACCTCCTGACACAGTGCTGGAAAACCTCCTCCTGACACAGTGCTGGAAAACCTCCTGACACAGTGCTGGAAAACCTCCTGACACAGTGCTGGAAAACCTCCTGACACAGTGCTGGAAAACCTCCTCCTGACACAGTGCTGGAAAACCTCCCGACACAGTGCTGGAAAACCTCCTCCTGACACAGTGCTGGAAAACCTCCGGACAAAATGCTGGAAAACCTCCTGACACAGTGCTGGAAAACCTCCTGACACAGTGCTGGAAAACCTCCTCCTGACACAGTGCTGGAAAACCTCCTGACACAGTGCTGGAAAACCTCCTGACACAGTGCTGGAAAACCTCCTGACACAGTGCTGGAAAACCTCCTGACACAGTGCTGGAAAACCTCCTGACACAGTGCTGGAAAACCTCCTCCTGACACAGTGCTGGAATACCTCCTCCTGACACAGTGCTGGGAAACCTCCTGACACAGTGCTGGAAAACCTCCTCCTGACACAGTGCTGGAAAACCTACTGACACAGAGCTGGAAAACCTCCTGACACAGTGCTGGAAAACCTCCTGACACAGTGCTGGAGAATCTCCTGACACAGTGCTGGAAAACCTCCTGACACAGTGCTGGAAAACCTCCTCCTGACACAGTGCTGGAAAACCTCCTGACACAGTCCTGGAAAACCTCCTGACACAGTGCTGGAAAACCTCCTGACACAGTGCTGGAGAACCTCCTGACACAGTGCTGGAAAACCTCCTCCTGACACAGTGCTGGAAAACGTCCTGACACAGTGCTGGAAAACCTCCTGACACAGTGCTGGAAAACCTCCAAAACACAGTGCTGGAAAACCTCCTCCTGACACAGTGCTGGAAAACCTCCTCCTGACACAGTGCTGGAAAACCTCCTCCTGACACAGTGCTGGAAAACCTCCTCCTGACACAGTGCTGGAAAACCTCCTCCTGACACAGTGCTGGAAAACCTCCTGACACAGTGCTGGAAAACCTCCTCCTGACACGGTGCTGGAAAACCTCCTCCTGACACAGTGCTGGAAAACCTCCTGACAAGGTGCTGGAAAACCTCCTGACACAGTGCTGGAAAACCTCCTCCTGACACAGTGCTGGAAAACCTCCTGACACAGTGCTGGAAAACCTCCTCCTGACACAGTGCTGGAGAACCTCCTGACACAGTGCTGGAAAACGTCCTGACACAGTGCTGGAAAACCTCCTCCTGACACAGTGCTGGAAAACCTCCTGACACAGTGCTGGAAAACCTCCTGACACAGTGCTGGAAAATCTCTTCCTGACACAGTGCTGGAAAACCTCCTGACACAGTGCTGGAAAACCTCCTCCTGACACAGTGCTGGAAAACCTCCTGACACAGTGCTGGAAAACCTCCTCCTGACACAGTGCTGGAAAACCTCCTGACACAGTGCTGGAAAACCTCCTGACACAGTGCTGGAAAACCTCCTCCTGACACAGTGCTGGAAAACCTCCTCCTGACACAGTGCTGGAAAACCTCCTGACACAGTGCTGGAAAACCTCCTCCTGACACAGTGCTGGAAAACCTCCTCCTGACACAGTGCTGGACAACCTCCTGACACAGTGCTGGAAAACCTCCTGACACAGTGCTGGAAAACCTCCTCCTGACACAGTGCTGGACAACCTCCTGACACAGTGCTGGAAAACCTCCTGACACAGTGCTGGAAAACCTCCTGACACAGTGCTGGAAAACCTCCTCCTGACACAGTGCTGGAAAACCTCCTGACACAGTGCTGGAAAACCTCCTGACACGGTGCTGGAAAACCTCCTGACAGTGCTGGAAAACCTCCTCCTGACACAGTGCTGGAAAACCTCCTGACACAGTGCTGGAAAACCTCCTGACACAGTGCTGGAAAACCTCCTGACACTGTGCTGGAAAACCTCCTGACACAGTGCTGGGAAACCTCCTCCTCACACAGTGCTGGAAAACCTCCTGACACAGTGCTGGAAAAGCTCCTCCTGACACAGTGCTGGAAAACCTCCTGACACAGTGCTGGAAAACCTCCTCCTGACACAGTGCTGGAAAACCTCCTCCTGACACAGTGCTGGAAAACCTCCTGACACAGTGCTGGAAAACCTCCTCCTGACACAGTGCTGGAAAACCTGCTGACACAGTGCTGGAAAACCTCCTGACACAGTGCTGGAAAACGTCCTGACACGGTGCTGGAAAACCTCCTCCTGACACAGTGCTGGAAAACCTCCTGACACAGTGCTGGAAAACCTCCTGACACAGTGCTGGAAAACCTCCTGACACAGTGCTGGAAAACCTCCTGACACAGTGCTGGAAAACGTCCTGACACAGTGCTGGAGAACCTCCTGACAAAGTGCTGGAAAACCTCCTGACACAGTGCTGGAAAACCTCCTGACACAGTGCTGGAAAACCTCCTGACACAGTGCTGGAGAACCTCCTGACACAGTGCTGGAAAACCTCCTGACACAGTGCTGGAAAACCTCCTGACACAGTGCTGGAAAACCTCCTGACACAGTGCTGGAGAACCTCCTGACACAGTGCTGGAAAACCTCCTCCTGACACAGTGCTGGAAAACCTCCTGACACAGTGCTGGAAAACCTCCTCCTGACACAGTGCTGGAAAACCTCCTGACACAGTGCTGGAAAACCTCCTGACACAGTGCTGGAAAACCTCCCCCTGACACAGTGCTGGAAAACCTCCTGACACAGTGCTGGAAAACCTCCTCCTGACACAGTGCTGGAAAACCTCCTGACACAGTGCTGGAAAACCTCCTGACACAGTGCTGGAAAACCTCCTCCTGACACAGTGCTGGAAAACCTCCTTCTGACACAGTGCTGGAAAACCTCCTCCTGACACAGTGCTGGAAAACCTCCTGACACAGTGCTGGAAAACCTCCTCCTGACACAGTGCTGGAAAACCTCCTCCTGACACAGTGCTGGAAAACCTCCTGACACAGTGCTGGAAAACCTCCTGACACAGTGCTGGAAAACCTCCTCCTGACACAGTGCTGGAAAACCTCCTGACACAGTGCTGGAAAACCTCCTCCTGACACAGTGCTGGAAAACCTCCTGACACAGTGCTGGAAAACCTCCTCCTGACACAGTGCTGGAAAACCTCCTCCTGACACAGTGCTGGAAAACCTCCTGACACAGTGCTGGAAAACCTCCTGACACAGTGCTGGAAAACCTCCTGACACAGTGCTGGAAAACCTCCTGACACAGTGCTGGAAATCTCCTCCTGACACAGTGCTGGAAAACCTCCTGACACAGTGCTGGAAAACCTCCTGACACAGCGCTGGAAAACCTCCTGACACAGTGCTGGAAAACCTCCTGACACAGTGCTGGAAAACCTCCTGACACAGTGCTGGAAAACCTCCTGACACAGTGCTGGAAAAACTCCCGACACAGTGCTGGAAAACCTCCTGACACAGTGCTGGAAAACCTCCTGACACAGTGCTGGAAAATCTCCTCCTGACACAGTGCTGGAAAACCTCCTGACACAGTGCTGGAAAACCTCCTGACACAGTGCTGGAAAACCTCCTGACACAGTACTGGAAAACCTCCTCCTGACACAGTGCTGGAAAACCTCCTGACACAGTGCTGGAAAACCTCCTCCTGACACAGTGCTGGAAAACCTCCTGACACAGTGCTGGAAAACCTCCTGACACAGTCCTGGAAAACCTCCTGACACAGTGCTGGAAAACCTCCTCCTGACACAGTGCTGGAAAACCTCCTGACACAGTGCTGGAAAACCTCCTGACACAGTGCTGGAAAACCTCCTCCTGACACAGTGCTGGAAAACCTCCTCCTGACACAGTGCTGGAAAACCTCCTGACACAGTGCTGGGAAATCTCCTGACACAGTGCTGGAAAACCTCCTGACACGGTGCTGGAAAACCTCCTGACAGTGCTGGAAAACCCCCTCCTGACACAGTGCTGGAAAACCTCCTGACACAGTGCTGGAAAACCTCCTGACACAGTGCTGGAGAACCTCCTGACACAGTGCTGGAAAACCTCCTCCTGACACAGTGCTGGAAAACCTCCTGACACAGTGCTGGAAAACCTCCTCCTGACACAGTGCTGGAAAACCTCCTGACACAGTGCTGGAAACCTCCTGACACAGTGCTGGAAAACCTCCCCCTGACACAGTGCTGGAAAACCTCCTGACACAGTGCTGGAAAACCTCCTCCTGACACAGTGCTGGAAAACCTCCTGACACAGTGCTGGAAAACCTCCTGACACAGTGCTGGAAAACCTCCTCCTGACACAGTGCTGGAAAACCTCCTCCTGACACAGTGCTGGAAAACCTCCTCCTGACACAGTGCTGGAAAACCTCCTGACACAGTGCTGGAAAACCTCCTCCTGACACAGTGCTGGAAAACCTCCTCCTGACACAGTGCTGGAAAACCTCCTGACACAGTGCTGGAAAACCTCCTGACACAGTGCTGGAAAACCTCCTCCTGACACAGTGCTGGAAAACCTCCTGACACAGTGCTGGAAAACCTCCTCCTGACACAGTGCTGGAAAACCTCCTGACACAGTGCTGGAAACCTCCTCCTGACACAGTGCTGGAAAACCTCCTCCTGACACAGTGCTGGAAAACCTCCTGACACAGTGCTGGAAAACCTCCTGACACAGTGCTGGAAAACCTCCTGACACAGTGCTGGAAAACCTCCTGACACAGTGCTGGAAAATCTCCTCCTGACACAGTGCTGGAAAACCTCCTGACACAGTGCTGGAAAACCTCCTGACACAGCGCTGGAAAACCTCCTGACACAGTGCTGGAAAACCTCCTGACACAGTGCTGGAAAACCTCCTGACACAGTGCTGGAAAACCTCCTGACACAGTGCTGGAAAAACTCCCGACACAGTGCTGGAAAACCTCCTGACACAGTGCTGGAAAACCTCCTGACACAGTGCTGGAAAATCTCCTCCTGACACAGTGCTGGAAAACCTCCTGACACAGTGCTGGAAAACCTCCTGACACAGTGCTGGAAAACCTCCTGACACAGTACTGGTAAACCTCCTCCTGACACAGTGCTGGAAAACCTCCTGACACAGTGCTGGAAAACCTCCTCCTGACACAGTGCTGGAAAACCTCCTGACACAGTGCTGGAAAACCTCCTGACACAGTCCTGGAAAACCTCCTGACACAGTGCTGGAAAACCTCCTCCTGACACAGTGCTGGAAAACCTCCTGACACAGTGCTGGAAAACCTCCTGACACAGTGCTGGAAAACCTCCTCCTGACACAGTGCTGGAAAACCTCCTCCTGACACAGTGCTGGAAAACCTCCTGACACAGTGCTGGGAAATCTCCTGACACAGTGCTGGAAAACCTCCTGACACGGTGCTGGAAAACCTCCTGACAGTGCTGGAAAACCCCCTCCTGACACAGTGCTGGAAAACCTCCTGACACAGTGCTGGAAAACCTCCTGATACAGTGCTGGAAAACCTCCTGACACAGTGCTGGAAAACCTCCTCCTGACACAGTGCTGGAAAACCTCCTGACACAGTGCTGGAATACCTCCTGACACAGTGCTGGAAAACCTCCTGACACAGTGCTGGAAAACCTCCTGACACAGTGCTGGAAAACCTCCTGACACAGTGCTGGAAAACCTCCTGACACAGTGCTGGAAAACCTCCTCCTGACACAGTGCTGGAAAACCTCCTGACACAGTGCTGGAAAACCTCCTGACACAGTGCTGGAAAACCTCCTCCTGACACAGTGCTGGAAAACCTCCTCCTGACACAGTGCTGGAAAACCTCCTGACAAGGTGCTGGAAAACCTCCTGACACAGTGCTGGAAAACCTCCTGACACAGTGCTGGAAAACCTCCTCCTGACACAGTGCTGGAAAACCTCCTGACACAGTGCTGGAAAACCTCCTCCTGACACAGTGCTGGAAAACCTCCTGACACAGTGCTGGAAAACCTCCTGACACAGTGCTGGAAAACCTCCTCCTGACACAGTGCTGGAAAACCTCCTCCTGACACAGTGCTGGAAAACCTCCTGACACAGTGCTGGAGAACCTCCTGACACAGTGCTGGAAAACCTCCTGACACAGTGCTGGAAAACCTCCTCCTGACACAGTGCTGGAAAACCTCCTGACACAGTGCTGGAAAACCTCCTCCTGACACAGTGCTGGAGAACCTCCTGACACAGTGCTGGAAAACCTCCTCCTGACACAGTGCTGGAAAACCTCCTGACACAGTGCTGGAAAACCTCCTGACACAGTGCTGGAAAACCTCCTGACACAGTGCTGGAAATCCTCCAAAACACAGTGCTGGAAAACCTCCTGACACAGTGCTGGAAAACCTCCTGACACAGTGCTGGAAAACCTCCTGCTGACACAGTGCTGGAGAACCTCCTGACACAGTGCTGGAAAACCTCCTCCTGACACAGTGCTGGAAAACCTCCTGACACAGTGCTGGAAAACCTCCTGACACAGTGCTGGAAAACCTCCTGACACAGTGCTGGAAATCCTCCAAAACACAGTGCTGGAAAACCTCCTGACACAGTGCTGGAAAACCTCCTCCTGACACAGTGCTGGAAAACCTCCTCCTGACACAGTGCTGGAAAACCTCCTGACACAGTGCTGGAAAACCTCCTGACACAGTGCTGGAAAACCTCCTGACACAGTGCTGGAAAACCTCCAAAACACAGTGCTGGAAAACCTCCTGACACAGTACTGGAAAACCTCCTGACACAGTGCTGGAAAACCTCCTGACACAGTGCTGGAAAACCTCCTGATACAGTGCTGGAGAAGCGCAAAACCTTTCTTTCCTCGTCTGTGAAACCCAATTCCAAACCAGACAAGGGATTTATTCACTGAACCAACAGTGACGCCAGAATTTCAGAGACATTAGTAAACTGACCTGCTGTGTGCCTGAAGTCACATGTAGGCCAGACCGGGTAAGGATGGCAGATTTCCTTCCCTAAAAGATATTAATGAACGAGATGCGTTTTTACAACAATTGACAATTTCATGGTCCTATCAGACAATTAGTTTGAGATTTTGTTATTTTACTTAATTCAAATTTCACCAGCTGCCATGGCAAGATTCATACCCAGGCCCTTGGAGCACAACCTTAGGTTTCTGGATTATTACTAATAATAATAGTCTTTATTAGTGTCACAAGTAGGCTTACATTAACACTGCAATGAAGTTACTGTGAAAAGCCCCTAGACGCCACATTCTGGCGCCTGTTCGGGTACACAGAGGGAGAACTCAGAATGTCTAATTTACCTAACAGCACGTCTTTCAGGACATGTGGGAGGAAACCGGAGCACCCGGAGGAAACCTACCCAGACACGGAGAATGTGCAGACTCCGCACAGACAGTGACACAAACCGGGAAACTAACCCGGGTCCCTGGCACTGTGAAGCAACAGTGCTAACCACTGTGCTACAGTGCCACCCCAACAGAGCAAGGCCAGATTACTTAATGAGTAGTGACAATGACACAACACCGCCTCCTCCCGCTTTACCACCCAGATGGTATAATATAAGAATGCAGAAGAAACAGGAGCAGGAGTAGGCTGTACAGTCCCTGGAACCTGCTCTGTCAAGTAATAAGATCTGATTCTGGCCCCTCTGGGTTTTCTGCCTGCGCTCGCATAATCTTTGTGGTAACCGGGTTAGTTTTAGGACCAATTTAAATAGGATATTTTATATCAAAAGATTTGGCACTTTAAATCAAACTGCAGTCGAATCTCGGGCAGGCTGTTGGGAATTCAGACTTGACCAAAAGTCAAATACACATCCCACAGAAAAACTGTCAGAATATGTCTGGGCCTGCCCCGTCAATCACCCATCAGGAGATCATCGATCTGATTGTTATGCAACAATTTTGTTTTGGTAGCCCAGATCGAACCAGACTCCCGGGCGCCCCGAATTGCTGCCTGGCCGGGCCCCCGGTGTCCTGTCAAATGGTCATCACCGAACTCATTTGGTGTTGGGATCCCCTCCCGAGGCTTCATTGGCAGAAAGCCAGAGAGATTAACAGAAGATTCGAAGGGAGGGGGATAATTGTAGATGCCCAAGAACCATTGGGAGCGAAAGATGCGACGTGGGAGGTGACCTTGACCGTCCGGAAGACTGACCAGAGAAACAAGGAAGGAAGCCGCCGGCGAGACTCTACTTCGTGACGATGGACCAGAGAGACTCGGGAATCAGACCTACGGCTCGACCGAGCCACCTTTATGGGGAGTTCAACTGAATCTTGGGCATATCTTGTGTTTTAGTGGAGTAATTTTAGTGGATTAATTTAAGGGTTAATATTGTGATTGTTATAGACATAGACATAGAACATTCAGGGCAGAAGGAGGCCATTCGGCCCATCGTGTCTGCACCGGCCCACCCAAGCCCCCACTTCCACCCTATCCCCGTAACCCAATAACCCCTCTTAACCCTTTTACGGTCACTAAGGGCAATTTATCATGGCCAATCCATCTAACCTGCACATCTTTGGACTGTGGGAGGAAACCGGAGCACCCGGAGACAATTAACGCAGACACAGGGAGAATGTGCAGACTCCGCATAGACAGTGACCCAGGGGGAATCGAACATGGGACCCTGGCACTGTGAGGTGACAGTGCTAACCACTATGCTACCGTGCTGCTTAAATTTGCTTAAAGCTGGTTAAATTTTATACTTGTGTTGTCCTTTATTTTCCTCGCTATTAAAGGCATTTAGGTAAAACCTTTGAGTAAATAAACTGGTCAAAGTATCTGAATTGGGCAGATTCAACACCTTTGACTTTCTTCTGAAACAAAAATCTAACTCAGTCTTTGACAATGTTCAATGACTCACCCTCCAATGCTCTTCAGGGTAAATAATTCCAAAGATTAACGACTGTGAGAGAAGAAATTTCTCCTCATTTCCATTTTAAAGACAAGGCCCTTGGATTGAAACTGTGACCCCATGAGAGGCAAAATCCTCTCAATATCTATCCTGTCAAAGCTGCTCAGAATCTCGTACAGGTTTAAATAAGTTAATTTCTCATCCTTCTAAACGCCAATGACTACAGACCCAATCTGCTCAACCTTTCCCCATGAGACAGCCCCTCCAATGCAGGAATCAGCCCAACAAGCCATCTGTGAAATGCTTCAAATGGAAGTACACTATTCCTTAAATAAGAGGATCAAAACAGTCCTCAATACAGTACTCCAGATGTGGTCTCATAATATAGTTATCATAAGAACATAATAACTAGGAGCAGGAGTAGGCCATCTGGCACCTCGAGCCTGCTCCGCCATTCAATGAGATCATGGCTGATCGTTTGTGGGCTCAGCTCCACTTTCCCACCCGAACACCATAACCCTTAATCCCTTTATTCTTCAAAAAACTATCTATCTTTATCTTAAAAACATTAAATGAAGGAGCCTCAACTGCTTCACTGGGCAAGGAATTCCATAGATTCACAACCCTTTGGGTGAAGAAGTTCCTCCTAAACTCTGTCCTAAATCTACTTCCCCTTATTTTGAGGCTATGCCCCCTAGTTCTGCTTTCACCCACCAGTGGAAACAACCTGCCTGCATCTATCCTATCTATTCCCTTCATAATTTTATATGTTTCTATAAGATCCCCCCTCATCCTTCTAAATTCCAACGAGTACAGTCCCAGTCTACTCAACCTCTCCTCGTAATCCAACCCATTAAATTCTGGGATTAACCTAGTGAATCTCCTCTGCACACCCTCTAGTCCCAGTACGCCCTTTCTCAAGTAAGGAGACCAAATAGAACACAATACTCCAGGTGTGGCCTCACTAATACCTTATACAATTGCAGCATAACCGTCCTAGTCTTAAACTCCATCCCTCTAGCAATGAAGGACAAAATTCCATTTGCCTTCTTAATCACCTGTTGCACCTGTAAACCAACTTTTTGTGACTCATGCACTAGCACACCCAGGTCTCTCTGCACAGCAGCATGTTTTAATATTTTATCATTTAAATAATAATCCTGTTTGCTGTTATTCCTACCAAAATGGATAACCTCACATTTGTCAACATTATATTCCATCTGACAGACCCTAGCCCATTCACTTAACCTATCCAAATCCCTCTGCAGACTTACAGTATCCTCTGCACGTTTCGCTTTAACACTCACCTTAGTGTGGTCTGCAAACTTGGACACATTGCCCTTGGTCCCCAACTCCAAATCATCTATGTAAATTGTGAACAATTGTGGGCCCAACACTGATCCTTGAGGGACACCATTAGCTACTGATTTGCCCACTCTTTGCTTTCTATTAATGAACCAATCCTCTATCCATGCTACTACTTTACCCTTAATGCCATGCATCTTTATCTTATGCAGCATCCTTTTGTGTGGCACCTTGTCAAAGGCTTTCTTGAAATCCAGATATACCACATCTATTGGCTCCCCGTTATCTATGCACTGGTAATGTCCTCAAAAAATTTCACTAAATTAGTTAGACGCGACCTGTCCTTTAATGAAAAATTGAAATGAAAATCGCTTATTGTCACGAGTAGGCTTCAAATGAAGTTACTGCGAAAAGCCCCTGGTTGCCACATTCCGTCGCCTGTCCGGGGAGGCTGGTACGGGAATCGAACCGTGGTGCTGGCTTGCTTGAACTGCTTTCAAAGCCAGCAATTTAGCCCTGTGCTAAACAGCCCCCATGCTGCGTCTGCCCAATGGGACAATTTCTCTCCAGATGCCTCGCTATTTCTTCCTTGGTGATAGATTCCAGCATCTTCTCTACTGCCGAAGTTAAGCTCACTGGCCTATAATTACCCCCTCTCTGCCTACCTCCCTTTTAAAACAGTGGTGTCATGTTTGCCAATTTCTAATCCGCCGGGACCAGCCCAGAGTCTAGTGAATTTTGGTAAATTATCACTACAGTAGTCCCCCGTTATACCGCGGGTGTTCGGGTCCAAGACAGCCACCCGCGTTGTATCCGAGCCGCGGATATCCAAGATGGCGGATATCCAAATGAATGAACGAGAGGAAACATCGCTGACTGTGCTGAACATTGTTGAATGGAAGGGCGTTTTAAATAAGAAACAGCAAAGTTCGTTCAAGTCTTAAATCAAGTTTTAAATTTATTAAAATATATACAATAATATATACATACAATAATATACTTAAAATTGTACTTACAAGCATATTTTTAAAAATCATTTAAAAAAGTCTGAGTTTCTTCTGGCACATCCCCTTCCTCATCTTGACTTGTGCTTGCCTCTGGAGGTTCTGCAGATGTAGTATGTATATGGGGTCGAAGTCTTGTTGCTCTGTGTATGTTATGAGCCACTTCAGGTGCGTGATGGCATCCGAGTGGCTCTTTGCCACTGTGGGCTGGGGTTCTTCTTCTTCTGCCTCCTCTTGGGTGACCTGGTCGATGATCGCCTCCTCTGTGAATGTTTCTGCGGGTGCCATGTCGTCCTCTGCTGCTGCCCACCTGTTCACCCAATCCTGGAGTGTTAGGTTCTCATTCAGGTGGTCCTCTAGCCTCTCCTCAGCTGCCCTGATCTCTGCTTCAGTAAAGCCTATGAAGTCCTCTTCATCCGGGTAATGTTGGGGTCGTGGGAGTGCTGCTCCTAGGGCCTTGTTCCAGCAGTTGGCGATGGTCTTCTCCGTCACAGCTCCCCAGGCCTTCCCTGCCAGATAACAGGCATCCTTGATGGTGATGGCTTTCAGGTAATCTGGGACAGTGAGAGGAGAGTCTATCATTTCCAGGATCAGTTCCTTTTTGTATACAGACTTGAAGGTCTGAATGATGCCAGCATCACATGGCTGGATCTTGCTGGTGGTGTTCTTTGGGAGATAGAGCACTTGGATCTGCCTATCCCTGGTCTTGAGAACATCTCCCTGAGGGTGAACTGAGCAGTTGTCCAGTAGGAGTGTGGCCTTCTGCGGTAAGTTGCGGGCACTAAGGTGGTCCCTGACACTGGGTACAAAGAACTTGAAGAACCACTCCTCAAATAAGGAAGCTGTCATCCAGGCTTTGCCAGAGTTCCGGTAGGTAATGGGTAGGTTCTCCATGTTGATGTTGTGAAAGCATCTAGGAGACTTGAATTTGCCCACAATCAATGGCTTCAGCTTGTGTGTTCCCGTGGCATTGCTGGCAAACAGGATTGTGAGCCTGTTCTTGGCTTGCTTGTACCCCAGAGTCTTGTGGGCATCATCCTTGACAGCTAGGGTCTTGTCAGGCAGCATCTTCCAGTAGAACCCTGACTCATCTGCATTGTAGAGTTGCTCTGGGGTCAGCTCCTCTTGCACCATGTAGTTCTTGAGGATGTCGGGAAAGGCTGCTGCTGCTCCTGAGTCGGCGGATCTCTGTTCACCACTGATGGTAACTGCACCTATCCCATGTCTTTTCTGGAACCGATGGAGCCAACCCTTGCTGGCTACAAAATTGCTGTCCTCTGGGTGGAGCTGGTGATGGAACTTCTCAGCCTGAGTCCTGATGATAGGTCCAGATAGGGGGGTGCCACCAGACTGTTCCTGGACAAACCAGGTGAACACAGCCTTCTCCAAGTTAATGTCACTAGCGTTCCTTGCCTTTTTCCTGGTAAGCCCTTCACTCTGAGAAATTGTCCAAACATATATTCTTAAATTGGGCTCATCTTTCACCCACCCACGGAGGGTTGACTCTGGTACACCAGTCTCTCTGGATAATTTTGCCTTCGTTTCCCCGTTTCGAAGCCGGTCTATCAAATGTATCTTTTGCTTCACTGTGTAAGACTTGCGCTTAAACATTTTGAACGACAGTAACTGAACTCGAAGATACCTGCATTGGAAAAGGTATCCCTTTTATGGCTGAGTAATCGGGCTAATCGGTCGCGGCTACTCATCGCGGCTAATCGTTCTACAGTAATCATCGCGGGTAATCATCGCTGCTAATCGGTCTAATCATCGCGGGTAATCATCGCTGCTAATCGGTCTAATCATCGCTGCTAATCGGTCTAATCATCGCGGGTAATCATCGCTGCTAATCAGTCTAATCATCGCTGCTAATCGGTCTAATCATCGCGGGTAATCATCGCTGCTAATCGGTCCAATCAGCTCTGCTAATCGGTCTAATCATCGCGGGTAATCATCGCTGCTAATCGGTCTAATCATCGCGGGTAATCATCGCTGCTAATCGGTCCAATCAGCTCTGCTAATCGGTCTAATCATCGCGGGTAATCATCGCTGCTAATCGGTCTAATCATCGCGGGTAATCGGTCTAATCATCGCGGCTAATCATCGCGGCTAAAAAGGGTGCTGTTTCAAAAAGAGTTTAAAATGAGTCAAGTAAGTTGGGGTCCATAAGCCCCCCCCCCCCCCCCCCCCCCCCCCGCCGTATATCGCGAACCGCGGTATTGCGGAGCGCGGTATAATGGGGGACTACTGTAGTGCATTTGCAATTTCCCTAGCCATCTCTTTTAGCACTCTGGGATGCATTCCATCAGGGCCAGGAGACTTGTCTATCTTTAGCCCCATTAGCTTGCCCATCACTACCTCCTTAGTGACAACAATCCTCTCAAGGTCCTCACCTGTCATAGCCTCATTTCTATCAGTCGCTGGCATGTTATTTGCGTCTTCCACTGTGAAGACCGACCCAAAAAACCTGTTCAGTTCCTCAGCCATTTCCTCATCTCCCATTATTAAAACTCCCTTCTCATCCTCTAAAGGACCAATATTTACCTTAGCCACTCTTTTTTTGTTTTATATATTTGTAGAGACTTTTACTCTATATTTTGAGCAAGTTTACTCTCATACTCTATCTTACTCTTCTTTATAGCTTTTTTAGTAGCTTTCTGTTGCCCCTAAAGATTTCCCAGTCCTCTAGTCTCCCACCAACCTTTGCCACTTTGTATGCTTTTTCCTTCAATTTGATACTCTCCCTTATTTCCTTAGATATCCACGGTTGATTTTCGCTCTTTCTACCGTCCTTCCCTATCGCAAGACTTCCCTACTTTAACACTTGATCCCTCTGCAATAAAGGCCAATATTCCATTTGCCCTCCTACTTGCTGCACCCACATGTAAACGTTTGTGATTCATTTAACAAGGACACCTCGTTATTGGTACCTCAGTATTCCACCATCTCTCCCCATTTCATAAAATCATCGAATCTACAGTGCAGAAGGAGGCCATTCGGCCCATCGAGTCTGCACCGGCCCTTACAAAGGGCACCCTACTCAAGCCCATGTCTCCACCCTATCCCTGTAACCCAGTAACCCCCATTTAACCTTTTTTGGACACTGAGGGCAATTTAGCATGGCCAATCTAACCCGCATGTCTTTGGACTGTGAGAGGAAACCGGAGCACCCGGAGGAAACCCATGCAGACACGGGGAGAACATGCAGACTCCGCACAGACTGTGACCCAAGCCGGGAATCGAACCTGGGACCCTGGAGCTGTGAAGCAACTGTGATAACCCATGTGCTACCGTGCTGCCCGTGCTGCTCCAGAGAGAACTGGAAATGGGGTCAGATTTATATGCTGGAGGGGAGAAGGGGATGTGGAGATTGACAAAGATATCGCGGGTGGTTTGAATTATGTTCTGTTTTTTAAATTCTTCCCACCAAAGTAGAAAAAGTCTTAATTTCACACAAGATGAAAGTGACCCAAAAACAGAAAATACTGGACAATGGCAACAGGTCTGACAGTATCTGTGGAGAGAGAAGGGAGCTAATGTTTCGAGTCTGGATGACTCTTTGTCAAGGCTAGAGAGAATTGGCAATGGGGTCAGATTTATATTCTGGCGGGGAGATGGGAGATTGCCAAAGATGTTGCGGGTGATTAACGCTACAAAGGGTGCTGATCGTGGCACAATGAAAATGGCAGATGGAAATGACCCAAATGGGCAATTCTGAAATGTTTCCTTTGGCGATGTCCACACGGCACGGGGGAGCATATTTCAGCTCCATGGGTGTTTCTGATCTAAAAGAAGGGATTTGAAAACCTGGGCCGGGATTCTCCCCTACCTGGCGGGACGGGGGGTCCCGGCGTTGTGGAGTGGCAAGAACCACTCCGGCGTCGGGCCTCCCCAAAGGTGCGGAATTCCCCGCACCTTTTGGGGCTAGGCCCGCGCCGGAGTGGTTTCCGCTCTGCCGGTCGGAGAGAACGGCCTTTGGTGCACCGCCAGCCGGGGCCGAAAGGTCTTCACCGACCGACGGAAGTCTACGCATGCGCCGGAGCGTCAGCGGCTGCTGATGTCATCCCGGCGCACGCGCAGGGGAGGGGGTCTTTTGGTGGAGACCGTGGTGGAGGCGGAAGAAAAAGAGTGCCCCCACGGCACAGGCCCGCCCGCCGATCGGTGGGCCCCGATCGCGGGCCAGGCCACCATGGGGCACTCCCCGGGGCCAGATTGCCCCGCGCTCCCCCCCCCTAGGACCCCAGCGCCCGCCCGCGCCGCCAATGCCGCCGGCACCAGGCGTGCTTTGATTCCCGCCGGCAGGAACGGCCTGTCAGTGGCGGGACCTCGTCCCATCGCGGGCCGGAGAATTGCCATGGGGGGCCTGCTGACCGGCGCGGCGCGTTTCCCGCCCCCGCCAATTCCCGGGTGGCGGAGAATTCGGGCCACGGCAGGGACGGGATTGACGCTGGCCCTGGGCGATTCTCCAACCCCCCGGGGGATCAGAGAATTCCGCCCCTGAAGTGGTGATTTTCCAGTCCCGTCCACTGGCAGGATCCTCAGGTGCCGACGATGTCAATGAGGTTTTGGCTGGCTTGCAGTATCAGCCATGGCGGCAACTGCTGCGTCAAAGGCCAGAAAATCCCAGCCTTGGGTGAGAAGTTTGACTGGACATCAGTGAGCACAAGGTCGATAAGGGAGAGGGATTTCTGTGGGCAGCAGAACATTGGATGACCTCAAGTTTACTGGGGGTGAAATGTGGGAACCCAAGCAGGCGTGCGTTGGAACAGTCGAGTCCTGATGAATTCTAAAGGTACCTTTAGATCTATTGTGCGTGAAAAGTCCTTCAGTGCTCAAGCTGACAAGCCAGATGTCATACCGCCCCCAAAACAGCAAACAGCTGATGGCCCTAGAAGTGGACAGACACCCAATTGTTTCTTTAACAAAAATATCTTGAGAATCTTGACGAGGATCAGGAAAGAAAACCATCAGGTATGTGGACCTTAAATAGATATGCAATTATTCCAGGTTCTGAGGAGGAATTGATGGCTGTAGAAATGAAATTATGCAGCACAAATTAGTTCAAGAGGCATTTTTACAAGAGATAAAGGACAGCATGTTGGCCCAGTGGTTAGCACTGCTGCCTTACAGCACCAGGGACCCGGGTTCAGTTCCAATCTTGGGGGGACTGACTATGTGAAGTTTGCATGTTCTCCCCGTGTCTGCGTGGGTTTCCTCACGGTGCTCCTGTTTCCTCCCACAGTCCAAAGATGTGCAGGTTAGATGGATTGGCCATGATAAATTTCCTCCTGGTTTCCAAAAAGATGTGCAGGTCAAGTGGGGTTATGGGGTTATAGGGATAGGGCAGGACAGTACGCCTAGTTACGGTGCTCTTTCAGAGAGTTAGTGCAGACTCAAAGGGCCGAATGGCCCCTTCTGCACTGTAGGGATTCTGTGGATGAATATGATGAGGATATGGCAAGCACTGTAGCACAAAGGGTAGCACTGTTGCTTCACAGCGCCAGGGTCCCAGGTTCAATTCCCGGCTTGGGTCACTGAAAATGAAAAATGAAATGAAAATCGCTTATTGTCACGAGTAGGCTTCAATGAAGTTACTGTGAAAAGCCCCTGTCTGTGTGGGTTTCCTCCGGGTGCTCCGGTTTCCTCCCACAAGTCCCGAAAGACGGGCTGTTAGGTGAATTGGACATTTTCAATTCTCCCTCAGCGTACCCTAACAGGCGCCGGAATGTGGCGACTAGGGGCTTTTCACAGTAACTTCAATGCAGTGTTACTGTAAGCCTACTTGTGACAAGAAGGATTATTATTATTATAAAAGGTAGGCAGCGTAAATTGGGAACAAGAATGAAAACACAAATTTATTGATCAAATGATCTGTAACTGAGCCTAAATGGTTACGGTGGCACAGTGGTTAGCACTGCTTCCTCACAGCACCAGGCACTACCTAGGCTAGCATTTGTTGCCCATTCTTTAAAAAAAATGTTCCAATTAAGGGCAATTTAGCATGGCCAATGCACCTACCCTGCACATCTTTTGGGTTGTGGGGGTGAGACCCACGCAGACACAGGGAGAATGTGCAAACTCCACATGGACTGTGTCCTGGGGCTGGGATCGCACCCGGGTCCTCAGTGTCATAGGCAGCAGTGCTAACCACCGTGCCACATTGCTGCCTTTTTTGCCCATTCTTAATTGCCCTTGAGAAGGTGGTGGGGAGCTACCCTCTCGAACCACTGCAGCCCCTGAGGTGTAGCTACACCCACAGTGCTGTTGGGTAGGGATTTCCAGAAATTTAACCCAGCAACAGAGAAGGAACAACGGTATACTTCCAAGTCAGGATGATGAGTGGCTTTAAGGGAATGTCCAGGTGGTGGTGTTCCCATGAAGATGTTGCCCTTGTCCTTCTAGATGATAGAGGTTGTGGGTCCGGAAGGCACTATCTTAGGAGTCTTACTGACTTCCTATAGTGCATCATGGAGATGGTGCACACGGCTGCCACTGTATGTTGGTGGTGGAGGGATTGAATGTTTGTGGAGGGGAGCAATCAAGAGTGCTGCTTTGTCCTGGATGGTGTTGACCTTCTTGAGTGTTGTTGGAGCTGCACTCATCCAGGTAAGTTGAGAGTATTCCATCACCAGATGGTGGACAGGCTTTGAGATGGGATCTTTTAAGTCCCACCTGAGATGGCAGACGGGGCCTCAGTTTACCTTGTTATCTGATTAATAATACCTCCGACAATGTTGCACTCCCTCAGTACTACACTGAAAGTGTCAGACTATGTGCTCAAAGTCTCTAGAGTAAGTTGCAACGATGAAAGATATAAATATGAAGCAATGTGACTGCATGTGTCTTTCATTATGCCACACAGCAGTTTCCTGTCCTTGAGCATTACTGTTCTCTGCTGATGTGCCTTTGAGAATCCAATCACACTCTCCACAGATGGAGCACATTTAACAACACCAAACTGTACTACACCACGCACAAGCACAGAGTGCAGCTCGTGATTCCACGCATCAGCAGATGTAGACAATGCTTTGTACAACAACAACATTCATATTTAGTTGCATCACATCTCACTATTCCCCAACCCACCTGTGATTGTTAGCCATCACTAGCATATGGTCAAACAATGCCTTGAATTTCAATTTCCTCATCCCTCCACGCGTTTGACCCTCCTTGCCTCTATAGACGCCTTCAAGAACAGCGTAGAGTTGTACCCTTTAGTTTATCCTGACCATTTGAACATCTGAATTAAGAGCAGGAGTTGGCTATTTGACTCTACAAGCCTGATTAGCCACTCAATTCCACCTAAACCCAATAACGTTTGAATCCCTTGTTAGTCAAGAACTTATCCACATCTGCCTTCAATATATTCATTGATCCTGGGTCCAACACTCTTCGGGGAAGAGTTCCAAAGAGTCACAACACTGAGAGAAAATATTCTTCTCAGCTCTATCTTAAATGAGAGACCGCTTATTTATAAACTGTATGTCATAGTTATCGTCTTCCCTACAAAGGAAAATAGCCTTTCAGCATCCTCTTTGTCAAGTCCCCTCAGCGTCACATATTTTCTTTATTCATTCATGGAATGTGGGCGTAACTGGCTCAGCCAGCATTTATTGTCCATTCCTAATTGACCTTGAGAAGGTGGCAGTGAGCTGCCTTCTTCAACCGCTGCAGTCTGAGGTGTAGGTACACCCACAGTGCTGTCAGGGACAGAATTCCTGGTTTTGACCCAGCGGCAGTGAAGGAATGGCAATATATTTATGAGATAGAATAGTGAATGTCTTGAAGGGCAAATTCCAGGTGGTGGTGTCCCCATATATCTGCTGCCCTTGACCTTCTAGGTGATAAGAGGTTACGTTTCTGGTTAATGCCCAGGGTGTTGATAGTGGGGCATTCAGTGATGGTAATGCCATTAAATGTCAAGAGGTGATGATTAGTTTCTCTCTTGTTGGAGGCGATGGTCATTGCCCAGCACTTATGTGGTGTGAATGTTACTTGCCAATTGTCAACCCAAGCCTGGATGTTGTCCAGATCTTGTTACGTTTGGACATGGACAGCTTCATTATCTGAGGAGGCTTGAATGGTGCTGAACATTGTATGGGCAGCACGGTAGCACAGTGGTTAGCTCAGTTGCTCCACAGCTCCAGGGTCCCAGGGTCGATTTCCGGCTTGGGCCACTGTCTGCGGGGAGTCTGCACGTTCTCCCCGTGTCTGCATGGGTTTCCTCCGGGTGCTCCGGTTTCCTCCCACAGTCCAAAGATGTGCAGGTTAGGTGGATTGGCCCTGCTAAATTGTCCTTAGTGTCCAAAAAGGATAGGTGGGGTTACTGGGTTACAGGAATGGGGTGTGCTTAAGTGGGGGGCTCTTTCCAAGGGCCGATGCAGACTCGATGGGCCAAATGGCCTCCTTCGGCATTGTAAATTCTATGATCCTATGATTGTGCAGTCATCTGTGAGCATCCTCACTTCTTTTTTTATTAAACAATGTTTATTTATGAATCCAGTTAACACTTTATTTAGAGTACCCAATTCATTTTTTCCAATGAAGGGGCAATTTAGAATGGCTAATTCACCAACTCTGCACATCTTTGGGTTGTGGGGGACGAAACCCACACAAACACAGGGAGAAGGTGCAAACTCCACACAGACAGTGACCCAGAGCCGGGATTGAACCTGGGACCTGGGCGCCGTGAGGCAACAGGGCTAACCCACTGCGCCACCTTGCTGCCCTAGCTTCCTCACTTCTGACCCTATGAGGAAGGGAGGTCGTTGATAAAGCAACTGAAGGTAGTTAGACTTTTGTGCTAGGTATGACTCTAACCAGCAGAGAGTTTTCCTCCTGTTTCCCATTGACTGCAGTCCTGCTCGGGCTCCCTGATGCTGCACTCAGACAAATGTAATAATAATAATCACTTATTGTCACAAGTAGGCTTCAATGAAGTTACTGTGAAAAGCCCCTAGTTGCCACATTCTGGTGCCTGTTCGGGGAGGCTGGTGCGGGAATTGAACCCACGCTGCTGGCCTTGTTCTGCATTACAAGCCAGCTGACTTAGCCCACTGTGCTAAACCAGCCCCAAATATGGCCGCGATGTTAAGGACAGTCATGCTCACTTCACTTCTGGAGCTCTTATTAACTACAACACTATATGAATAGGTTTACATTTTTGGACGCAAACAGATTCAAGCTTTTGCATCTCTGCTTTTAACGACTTAAATTAATTTTCAGTTGTGCCCCAGAATTGACGGTGGTGCTGATTAATGTCTCTATAAACATTGCAACGGAATGGAACATTTTTAAGGTCCAGCCAACAAAGAAAGGAACCGAGTATTAAATATCACTTCAGCTTTCTTCATCCTTAACTAGAGTCTGACCAGCTGACAGCAGAAAGGCAACTGCAGAAGAGCTTTCAACTGTGAAGGGGACCTCCGGCTTGTTCTGAACACCGGGGTTCGGTTTGGAGTTGAGTTCAGTGTTTATATCCAAATGTCAATTCTTGAGGGATGTTTCCCTGCTTAAGACAGCACTGGCACTACTGTTCTGGCACGACTGTTGTGCATTCATAGTGTTATTAGTGTTTCCTCACAAGCAGCCATGCAGCTGAACAGGGGCACTTTGAGAGAACCATTGCGTGTCGTCGTCGGAGATGAAGCCATCGACCATTTGCATGGGCAAATGGACAGTCTAACACAGGGGTGGGCAAACTTTTCCGTGCAAGGGCCACATTCAGAAATTCACAATTTTAAAGGGCCGCATAGTATATTAAGTAAAATAATTACTTCACCCGGTTATGATTCTGGGCGCCTCATATAGAACATAGAACAGTACAGCACAGAACAGGCCCTTCGGCCCTCGACGTTGTGCCGAGCAACGATCACCCTACTCAAGTCAACGTATCCACCCTATACCAGTAAGTAACCCAACAGCTCCCCCCCATTAACCTTAAAAAAAAATTAAAAAAAAAAAAAATTAAAAACAATTAAAAAAAAAAAAAATGTTTTTTAAAAAATGACTTGGTGGGCCGCATAAATACCTTTGGCGGGCTGCATGCGGCCCGCGGGCCGTAGTTTTCCCATCCCTGGTCTAACATCACAGCCGTAGTGTTAATATCAAGGCCTCCAAGGGCTGCAGACTCAAATCCTGAATCCACCGCACTTACACTCCTGACTTTCCTCCACGACAATGGTTCACGAGACAATCTGGGAAACCTTCATAAGACTGGTTAGACCTCAGCTGGAGTATTGAGTCTACTTTTGAGAGCCCCATTTTATGAAGGATGCCCGAGCGCTAGATTGGGGGAACTGAAGTGGGGATTTACTAGCGTGGTGCCAGGAACGAGAGATTTCAGTTGTGCAGAGAGTTTGGAGAACCTGGGATGGTTCTACTCCGAGCAGAGGTTAAGGGAAGATTTAATCGAGGTCTCCAAAATTATGAGGAGTTTTGCTGAGGTGGATGAGGAGAAACTGAATCCACTGGTCGGAGGGTCGGTAACGAGAAAACAGATATTTAAATTAGTTCAAATCCAGAGGAGTTATGAAGTGAATGTTTTTGTGCAATGTGTTGTGATCTTGGGATGCACGTTTCTTTGGGGCTGGTTTAGCACAGTGGGCTAAACAGCTGGCTTATGATGCAGAACAAGGCCAGCAGCACGGGTTCAATTCCTGTACCGGCCTCCCTGAACAGGTGCCGGCATGTGGCGACTAGGGGCTTTTCACAGTAACTTCATTTGAAGCCTACTTGTCACAATAAGCGATTGTTATTATTATTTTATTTATTTATGAGATGTTGGTGTTGCTGGCTGGGCCAACATTCATGGCCCATCCCTAATTGCCCCTGAGAAGGTGGCATGGATTGTCTTCTTAAACTGCTGCAGTCCATGTGATGTAGGTACAGCCACAGTGCCGTTAGGGAGGGCGTTCCAGGATTTTGACCCAGTGACAGTGAAGGAACGGCGATATATTTACAAGTCAGGGTGGTGAGTGACTTGGAGAGGGACGCCCAGGCTGAAGGGCATGGGGGAAACGGAATTTTTTGGGTGGCACATTCTAAAAGCTAGAGATCCCCAGCATCACAGATGTCAGTCTTCAGCCAATTCGATTCACTCCACAAGATGTCAAGAAACAGCTGCAGGCACCGGATACTGCAAAGATTTATGGGCCCTAACAATTTTCCAGCAATAGAACTGAAGATTTGTGCTCCCGAACTTGCCGCTCCCCCTAGCCAAGCTGTTTCAGTACAGCTACAACACTGGCATCTACCCGGCAATGAGGAAAATTGTTCAGGTGTGTCCTGTACTAAAAAAACAGGGCAAATCCAACTCGGCCAATTACCGCGCTATCAGTCTACTCTCGATCAACAGCAAAGTGAAGGAAGGTGTCATCAACAGTGCTATCAAGTGGCACTTACTCAGCTGATCGCAGGCGCTCAGTTTGGGTTCCGCCAGGGTCACTCAGCTCCTGATCTCATTACAGCCTTGGTTTGAACATGGAGAATAGATCTGAATGCCAGAGATGCGGTGAGAGTAACTGCCCCTGACATCAAGGCAGCATTTGGCTGAGTGTGGCATCAAGGAACTCCAGCAAAACTGGAGTCAATGGAGATCAGAGGGCAAACTCTCCACTGACTGGAGTCATACCGAGCATAAAGGATGATGGTTGTGCTTGCTGGAGGCCAATCATTTCAGTCCCAGGAGTTCCTCAGGGTAGTGCCCAAGGCCCATCTTCAGCTGCTTCATCAATGACCTCCCGTCCAGCATAACGTCAGATGTGGGGATATTTGCGGATGACTGCACAATGTCCAGCACCATTCGACTCTCAGACAAAGCAGCAGTCCAGCTGCAAATGCAGTAAGATCTGGACAATATCCAGGCTTGGGTTGACAAGGGCCAGTTTACATTCGTGCCATGCAAGTGCCACGCTAGAACTATTTCCAAGAAGAGGGAATCAAACTAATATCCGTTGACATTCAATGGGATAATCATCACTGAATCCTTCACGATCAACATCCTGGGTGTTACCATTGACCAGACACTGAACTGGACTCGCCACATAAACACTGTGGCTACCAGAGCAGGCCAGAGGCTAGGAATCCTGTGGTGAGTAACTCACCTCCTTACTCCCCAAGACCTGTCCGCCACCTACAAGGCATAAATCAGCGGTGGGATTCTCTGATCCTGAGGCTAAGTGTTGACGCCGTCGTAAACGCCGTCGTGTTTCTCGACGGTGTTAACATGGCCTCAGGAGCAGCGATTCTGACCCCTACAGGGGGCTGGCACGGCACTGGAGCGACCCCCGCTGCTCCAACTGCCGATCCCCAGGGTCAGATGGACGCCGCGGGCCTGTTCATGCGCAGTGAGGCCGGCGCAATTGCCGCACATGCGCAGTGTCTCCCTTCTCCGTGCTGGCCCCGACACAACATGGCTTAGGAATACAGGGGCCGGCCCGGAACAAAAGAGGCCCCCAGCACGAGAGGCCGGCCTGCTGAGTGGTAGGCCCCGATCGTGGGCCAGGCCACAGCGGAGGCCCCCCTCCCCGGGGTCAGACCCCCCTCCCCCCCCCCCCCCCCCCCCCCCCCCACACCAGGCCGCTCCCGCCAGATGCATCCACGCCGAAAGTCCTGCCGGCTAAGAGCAGGTGTGGATGGCGCCGGCGGGACTCGGCTTTTTTAGGGTGGCCGCTCGGCCCATCCGGGACCGAGAATCTCCAGGGGGGCCCCGTCGAGCGGCCCCCGACCAGTGCTGCGCAGGCCACGCTGACGCCAATGGCGCCAATTCTCCGCTCTCTGGAGAATCGGCGGACCGACGTCGGGGCGGCGTGGTGCGATTTGCGCTGGTCCCGGCGATTCTCCGGCCCGGCCCCGGGGTGAGAGAATCCTGCCCCACTAGAGTAATGGAATACTCTCTACTTGCCTGAGTGAGTGCAGCTCCAACAACACTCAAGAAGCTCGACGTGATGCAGGACATAGCAGCCGCTAGTTTGGTACCCCTTCCACAAACATTCACTCCCTCCATCACTGACGCACAGTAGCATCTGAGTGTACCATCTACAAGATGTACAAGATCTACAAGATGTACTCATTAAGGCTCCTTAGGCTTACAAACCCATCACCATTACCAATTGGAAGGACAAAGGCAACTGATGTATGGGAACACCATCAGTTGCAATTTCCCCTCCAAGCCACACATCATCCTGACCTGGAAATATATTGCCGTTCCTTCACTGTCACTGGGTCAAAATTATGGAACTTCCTCTCTAATATCACCGTAGGTGTACCTACATCGCATGGACTGCAGTGGGCAGGTCAAGATGTCTGCTCACCCCCACTTACTCAAGGACTATTAGGGATGAACAAGAAATACTGGCCTAGCCAGCGAAACCCACATCCCATGAATGAGATTTTTAAAAATGGTTAATAAGGCAACCTTGCTCCTCTCACCTCAGCCAGCTGCCCTGGACTCTAACCTCAAATAATGAGAATATCCTCTCTCTGACATCTCAATTAGACTCCACCTTGTTGCGCATTTTGCAGTATCCATAGAGGACTTGCCAGTGTTGTGTGCACCTCGGTCCCAAATATTCATTATTCTATAATGGAACCCCAAATCCTTTGAGTACATGCCGGCCTGTAACTCACTCCTGGGTATCTATAATTTGCATGATTTATACATAGGCTGATGGACCCTCACATGAGAATTATGGACTGGAATCTAACTTAGGGCCTTCGGTTAATTTAAATACAGAATAATGGATACCCAGCGGTAAGTTACAGGTTGGAATCTAATTGAAGGGTTCAGTGGGTGTATATTAAAGAACAATTACTGAGGAGTGAAGCTGGAAGGGTTCAGATGGTTTGGGAGGGGAGGAGACATATGTTTGCAGCATGTTGTAATCTGTCTTTAACCAAGTTTAAGTGCATTGGTCTGGGCGTTTCTCTATGCAGCTGCGTCTGATAGCAGGGAGACATTTTTATGAGAGATTCTGCAATGAACAAGCAAACTCCCCTCTCATTGCTGTGGAATTCTTTTTCCATTGCACTTTGCATCCCTGGGAAACACAATCATTTAACGAAAAGAGCTTCACCCTGGATTCAATAAATTCTCTTTCGCCGTCATCCCGATGGCTGGTTGGAAAATTCCAGAGGTATGAAGCAATAAAAACGTTCAACTTCCTGTTCATCAAACGCATTTAACCTGATTGCCTTCCCTTGATTTGCAGCAGTTTCATATTTTTGTCTGCAGGACAGTTTGGACCATTCCTGTCTAACGCTGCAGACAATGTCTCTCTTAATCTATTGAAAAGAATGAACCGTACATTTTTGCACTCGTCACTTTATAGCCAATGAGGCGCTTTTGACGTTCACTCGCCGCCATTATCACAGCCGATTGATGCACAGCAAGCTCCCAAAAAACAGCAGTGTGAGAAATGCCAGGTCATCTGTTCTTTTTGCAGTGTTGGTTGGCCAGAAAACAGGAAGAATTTCCTTGTTCTAGTCCACCAATGGCACTGGGATCATTGACATCTATTCCAGGGAGCTCCGATTAATGGCACATCTGAAGGGCATGAAATGCGGAATTATTAGATCACAGCTTGCTGTGCAAGAAAATGTTTTCTGTTGTTGCCTCCCATTCTTTGACCATTTACCTTAAACTTGTTGTCATAATATCCACTCATGTATATCATGAAATGCAGACAGGCAGTGATTGACACACAGGATAACCAGTGAACACACACGACACAGAACAACCAATCACCAGACAGGACACCACCACTATAAAGCCCACAGGGCATTAAGGCTCTCCCTCTCTCACAGGACACGGCGAGGGAGATAGTCGCAGTGTACAGGCCAACGAACATCATCACCGTGTGATAGAGAGCTAGTCTGGTCAAGCCAGTAGGAGGTTATCAGTTAGGTTAATAGAGTGTCAACCCACAGCAGATTATGTACAGCAATTAACAGGTTCAATAAAACAGTGTTGGACCATCTCCTGTGTCGGAAGCCTGTTTCTCGTTTTACTGCATCCAGTTGCAGTCGATGTTAGATCCGCACAGATAACACGTCACTTGCATGCTCTGGTTATTGACATGTCTGCCATTATTTACTGTATCAGAATCATTCATGGTTTAGAACTCTGCAATCGAATCTTCTCTTAACCTTATCTGATGCTACTTTATTATTTTACCACTGTGAGGATAGCTTGCCAGACCAGCCCTGACCCCATCAATACTTCTCATCTCTCCTCTCAGAGGGATGATCGGTAATCCATGACCATACTCCAAGAAGAGAAGGGAGCTCTGGTTACTGGGACAACATTCGTCCCTGAACCATCTCATTCATTTCTGCATCACCTTTTGCACAACATGGCGCTCCCCCTCAGCGAAGGTGAGCAAGTTGAAAATGTGCAGAGCATGGCCCCCGGCTGTGGAGAGGAAGAGAGCAATCTTCCGTGCGTCCGAGGCAGCTTCCAGGTCCCTGGCCTCGAGGTACAGCTGGAAGCGCTGTTTGAAAAGTTTCCAGTTCGAGCCCAGATTCCCGGCAATGCGGAGAGGCGGCGGCGGGCGAACTGAGTCCATTCTGTAGGATGGCGCGAGACTGGTGGAAGGCAGATCACTGAAAGGTAGGTCTCAGAAGTGCGAGCATCCCTCAACTTCTGGTACCATGAAGTGTTGGCTAGTGTAGACTTGAGAGATGAACAGACACTTCCAACACTGATGAAGGTTCAACTCAATTTTATTAACTAACTTCTAACTAACTAACACACGATGACTGAGGGTCTAAACGATGCTAACTTAAACTAGAGACCTAAGCCTTGTCCGAACCAGTTGAATCTCTCAGCACGTGGTGTGAGTCTGTGCTGGGCTGGATGAGTTCTTGTTACACTCAGAGGCAGCACCCAGAATGAGCGGGAACCGTGGTGCCCTCTGCCTTTATAGTGTGTGTATTCTAACTGGTGATTGGCTGCGGTGTTTGTACATGTTGATCGGTCCCTGTGTGTGTCCATCAGTGTGTGTCTGCACCATGACATACTGGTGTATATTATGACAATGGCTGCTCATGTAACATCCAGGATTTTACACTTCCAATTAGTTCATTGTATGAAATGGAAGACAAGGGGCTGGATTCTCCGATTATGAGGCTAAGTGCTGACGCCAGCGTGGGAACAGTGGTGTTTTACGACAGGAGTAATGGCGCAACAGCAGGGGAGGTGCCGGAACAGCGCAGCGCCTCGGACTACCCCCCCCCCCTCCTGGGTGGGCAGCGGTCAGAACAGGACGGCACCACACCACCCTGGACGCCAGAGTAGCAGCCAGGCCCATCCATTTCGTACCTCCTCTCTCTCTCGCTCAGCAGCCTGGACGCCAGAGTAGCAGCCAGGCCCATCCATTTCGTACCTCCTCTCTCTCTCGCTCAGCAGCCTGGACGCCAGAGTAGCAGCCAGGCCCATCCATTTCGTACCTCCTCACTCTCTCGCTCAGCAGCCTGGACGCCAGAGTAGCAGCCAGGCCCATCCATTTCGTACCTCCTCTCTCTCTCGCTCAGCAGCCAGGATGCCAGAGTAGCAGCCAGGCCCATCCATTTCGTACCTCCTCACTCTCTCGCTCAGCAGCCTGGACGCCAGAGTAGCAGCCAGGCCCATCCATTTCGTACCTCCTCTCTCTCTCTCGCTCAGCAGCCAGGACGCCAGAGTAGCAGCCAGGCCCATCTATTTCGTACCTCCTCTCTCTCTCGCTCAGCAGCCAGGACGCTAGGTTCACGATTTTTAGAACCACAAGTGAACCACGTCGTCGGGAACACGGCACACGGAGGTGGTGAATTATGGAGGCCCGGAGCATAGGGTGTCCACTAATGATACGCCTACTGTACTTTTACCCGGCGTGGTGAGCGACGTATTTAACATGGGGTGCCGGAGCATCCCGATTTGCCGTCAAACCGGCGCCTACCGCGATTTCGGCGTCGGAAGCTGTTCGCTGCCCAATCGCGTTTCACGATTTTGGCGTCGGCAAATACAGAATCCCGCCCAAGGTGTTTCCTAAATGGTAGTTCTTTCTTTCTACTTGTTGTAGAAAACTGTACCTATTGGCCTCGTCAACCCATTTATGTGGTCTGCTTCAGTGTTCTTTAACTTATAATATTAATCTTTATTATCGTCACAAATAGGTTTGCATTAGCACTCCAATGAAGTTACTGTGAAAAGCCCCTAGTCACCACACTCCGGTGAGGGAGAATTCAAAATGTCCAAATTACCGAACAGCACATCTTTCGGGACTTGTGGGAGGAAACCAGAGCACCCGGAAGAAACCCACACAGACACGGGGAGAATGTGCAGAATCCGCACAGACAGTGACCCAAGCCGGGAATCAAACCTGGGACCCTGGGAGCTCCCAAGGCTGCCTCAGGACCCGCAGGACTGGTAATAGTGTCAACCATAGTTCAGTGGATAACACTCTGAGCTATGATTTTGAAACATCAAGGCCCCTTGAAGTAGGGCCTTGAGCACAATGTAGAGGTTCAGACTCCGAGCACCAGCATTACAGAGGCACAATGCTGAGCCATGGCAGTATCACTGGGATAGCTCAGTTAGCTGGATGGCTGGTTTGTGATATGGAGTGTACAGCAACAGCGTGGATTCAATTCCTGTAATGACTGCGCTTATCCATGAAGGCCTATCCTTTTCAACCCTGCCTGAACTGTGGTGACCGTCAGGTTAAATCACCACAGTGTCAAAAGGGGCGAGCAGCCGATGATCCTCGGGGACTATGATGACATTCACTTTTCAGTAATCTAGAGCCCCAGGTTAATGCCTCGGGGACGAGCATTCAAATCCCACGATGGCAGCTGGTGGAATTTGACTTTATTAACAAATTCAGTTCATTCATTTTTTTAAAAATCTGGGATTAAGAGCTCGTTTCAGATTTTTAATAAAAACCTATCTGGTTCACTCCTTCCCTTGGGAGGAAGGAAATCTGCCACCCTTACCGGGTATGACCTACATGTGACTCCAGACCAACAGCAATGTGGTTGACACTGAACTGGAATGACCAAGCAAGCCATTCAGTTCAAGAGCAATTAGCGATGATCAACAAAACTGTCTTTTTCAGAGACATGCACATCCCATCAAAGAATATAAACAAAAGTTTGGTTGGTGGGCTGGGGAGGGGTTGGGGAGTGCTGCACTGTCTGAGATGTCGCCATTCTATTGAGATCTTTCAGGTGATGTGAAAAGTCCTCAATCAATATGTCAGTGAGCAGGGAGTCCTCCCATGTGGTGTGTGGGCAACATTGTTGCTAAATGTGATGGTCTGTTCATTGCTGTCTGTGGGAGCTTACTCTGCACAAACTTATTGGATGCAAGTTTGGTGCATTGTTCCAAGAGATTGAACGTTGGAAAGTTGTGGGGAATTCTGAGGCCATAGTGTCACAGAGTCATAGATGTTTGCAGCATTGAAACAGGCCCTTCGGCCCAGTTTGCCCAGGCCGCCCAGTTTCTATCACCAAGCTAGTGCCACTTGCTCGTATTTGGCCCATCCCTCTATACCCACCCTGTAACAGTCTAACTGTGCTTTTAAGGAAATAATTGTACCCGCCTTTACCACTGCCTCTGGTAGCTCATTCCAGATGCTCACCACCCTCTGTTGTGAAGAAGGTTCCCCTCTGGTCTCTTTTGTATCTCTCCCCTCTCACCTTAAGCCTATGCCCTCTAGTCCTAGACTCCTCTACCTTTGGGAAAAGATTGATTATCTACCTTATCTATGCCCCTCATTATTTTATAAACCTCGATAAGTTCACCCCTAAGCCTCCTACACTCCAGGGGAAAGAGTTGCAACCTATCCAACCTCTCCTTATAGCTCAGACCATTGAGTCCTGGTAGCATCCTCCTAAATCTCTAGTTTAACAATATCCTTCCTATAATAAGGTGACCAGAACTGGACTCAGTATTCCGAGTGAGTCTTACTAATGTCTTGTACAACTTCAACAAGATGTCTCAACTCCTGTCTTCAATATTCTGACCAATGAAACCTAGCATGCTGAATGCCTTCCTCACCACCCTGTCCACCTGCGGCTCCACCTTTAAGGAGCTATGAACCTGTATTCCTAGATCTCTTTGTTCTGTTATTCTCCCCAACTCCCTACCATTAACTGAATAGGTCCTGCCCTGATTTGATCTCCCAAAATGCATCACCTCACATTTATTCAAATTGAACTCCATCTGCATTTCATCAGCCCACTGGCTCAATTGGTCAAGATTCTGTTGCAATCTTAACTATCCACTATGGCATCAATCTTGTGTCATCTGCAAACTTACTAACCATGCCTCCTACATTCTCATCCCAATCATTAATATATATAACAAATAACAGTGGACCCAGCATCGATCCCTGAGGCACATCGCTGGTCACAGGCCTCCAGTTTGAAAAACAACCCTCCACAGTCACCCTTTGGCTTCGGTTGCCAAGCCAATTTTGTATCCAATTGGTTACCTCACCCTGGATTCCATGAGATTTAACCTTTTGCAACAACCTACCCTGCGGTACCTTGTCAAAGGCCTTGCTAAAGTCCAGGCAGACAACATCGACTGCACTGCCCTCATCTACCTTCTTGGTTACCCCTTCAAAAAACTCAATCAAATTGGTGAGACATGACTTTCCCCTTACAAAGCCATGCTGACTTTCCCTAATTAGCCCTTGCCTGTCTAAATGCCTGTAGATCCTGCCCCTCAGAATACCTTCTGACAATTTACCCACTACAGAAGTAAGGCTAAGCAGTCTGTAGTTCCCAGGCTTACCCCAAAAGCCCTTCTTAAACAAAGGCACAACATTTGCTACCCTCCAATCTTCCTCTCCTGTCTCTGTCGATGATTCAAACATCTCAGCTAGGGGGCCAGCAATTTCCTCCCTCCCCTCCCACAACGTCCTGGGATACATTTCATCAGGTCCCAGGGATTTATCTATCTTGATGCGCTTTAATACCTCCAACACCTCCTTTTCTGTAATATGTACACTCCTCAAGACATCACTTCTTATTTCCCCAATTTCCCTAACATTCGTGCCTTTTTCAACAGTAAATACTGATGAGAAATATTCATTTAGGACATCTCCCATCCCTTACGGATCTGCACATAGATGACCTTGTTTATCCTTAAGAGGCCCTACCCTCTCCCTAGTCACCCCTTTTACACTTTATGTATCTGTAAAAGCTCTTTGGATTTTCCTTTGCCTTATCTGGCAAGACAGCCTCATATCCCCTTTTTGCCCTCCTGATTTATCTCTTAACTCTACTCCGGCAAGCCCTATACTGTTCAAAAGATCCATTTGATCCCAACTGCCTCGGCATGTCATATACCTCCTTCTTCCTTTTGACCATGGCCTCAATATCCCGAGTCATCCAGGGTTCCCTCCTTCTACGAGCCTTACCCTTCACTCTCAGAGGAATGTGCTCACCCTGAACCCCAGTTAACACCTTTCTGAAAGATTCCTACTTACCAGCTGTCCCCTTGCCTGCAAATAGGCTCCTCTCCAATTAACTTTTGAAAGTTGCCGCCTAATACCCTCGAAATTGGCCTTGCCCCAATTTTAAATTTCAACTTTTGGGCCAGAACTATCGTTCCCCACGGCTATCTTAAAACTCATGGAATTATGGTCACTGGTCTCAAAGTGATCCCTCACTGACTCTGCCATCACCTGCTCTTCCTTATTGCCCAAGAGGAGGTCAAGTTTCACCCCCTTCCTGGTCGGGCCATCCACGTATCGAATGAGGAATTCCTCCTGGAGAACGTTGCCTTGGAAATGATTGGAAAGATTCAAAATTGTGCCGAGAGGGAGCATTATTCTGTAGCTAACCTACTCTGTCTGGAGTCTTGTAATTTTAATTGAAGAGTACAGAGCACAAAACCAAATTAGAAGAATATTAAAGATGTTGAGGGTTTCATGAAGGAAAGTCTGCTGAAAGTACACCCAAATGTGAGATTTAAAAGTTATTTACAGGGCTTCTTTATGAGTAAAACAGAAATAAAACAAAGGGTGGAGGGGTGTGCCTCCTCAACAACACTTCCTGGTGCTCAGATGTGGTGACCCTGGCGACCTACTGCTCCCTGGATCTGGAATACCTGACTGTGAATTGCCGCCCACACTACCTTCCACGTGAGTTCACTTCAGCCATATCACAGCGGTCTACATTCCACCCCAGGCAGAAGTGAAGAAGGCGCTGGATGAATTGTTTGTACACAGTTATAAACAACAATGAAACAGCTCCAGGGTCCCAGGTTCGATTCCGGCTTGGGTCACTGTCTGTGCGGAGTCTGCACATCCGACCCGTGTGTGCGTGTGTTTCCTCTGGGTGCGCCGGTTTCCTCCCACAGTCCAAAGATGTGCAGGTTAGGTGGATTGGCCATGCTAAATTGCCCTTAGTGTCCAAAATTGCCCTTAGTGTTGGGTGGGGTTACTGGGCTATGGGGATAGGGTGGAGGTGTTGACCTTGGGTAGGATGCTCTTTCCAAGAGCCGGTGCAGACTCGATGGGCCGAATGGCCTCCTTCTGCACTGTAAATTCTATGTAAAAGAACACCCGGAGGCCTTGTTCAACGTGGCCGGAGACTTCAACAAGGCCAACCACAAAAGTGTACTGCCAAAATTCCACCAGCCCATCTCCTGTCCCACCAGGGGAAACAACACCATCGACCACTGCTACTCAAAAATCAAGGGCACCTACCATTCCATCCCCTGACTGCGCTTTGGGAAATCAGACCATAAGACGGTACTCCTTCTCCCGGCATAGAAGCAGAAACTCAGGCGGGAGAATCCAGCTAAGAAGGTCTTGCAGTGCTGGTCCGAGGAAACAGAAGAGCTCTTACGTGACTGCTTGGAGTCAGTGGACTGGTCCATATTTAAGAACTCAGTGACCAACCTAAATGACTATGCCACCAACGCCACAGAGTTTATCAGGAAATATGTGGACGACTGCGTGCCAAAGAAAGTAATAAGTCCGCTTCTCAATCGGAAACCATGGCTTAATCGGGAGATTGACTCCCTACTGAAGGATAGGTCTGAGGTGTTCAAGTCAAACAACCTTGACCTATACAAGAAATCCAGGTACGACCTCCGTAAAGCCATCTGAGATGCCAAGAGACAATACCAGACCAAGCTAGAGTCACAGACTAGCGTTACAGACTCTCGTCGGTTGTGGCAAGGCTTAAACAACATAACGGGCTACAAAGCAAATCCGAGCAGAATCTCTGGCAGCAGCAAATCCCTCCCCGATATACTCAATACATTCTTTGTTTGGTTCGAGCAGAAAACCATCAATTCGCTGTTGACAGCCCCAGCAGACCTGGGCACACCCATAACCGCCATCACAGCTTCCGAAGTCAGATCGGTCTTCCTGAAAGTGAACTTTCGGAAGGCGATGGGTCTGGATAGGGTACCTGGTCATGCATTCTGATCCAGCGTGGACCAGCTGGCAGAGGTGTTCGTGGCTATCTTCAACCTCTCCCTACTCCGTTCCGAGGTCCCTATCTGCTTCAAGACGACCACCATCATACCAGTGCCAAAGAAGAACCAGGAAATTTGCCTCAATGACTACCGTCCGGTGGCCCTGACATCGATTATTATGAAGTGCTTCGAGAGTTTGGTCATGAAGCACAGCAACTCCATACTCCCAGAATGCCTAGATCCACTGCAATTTGCATACTGCCGCAACCGGTCCACAGCAGATGCCATCTCCTTAGCTTAAATGCATCCCTGGAGCATCTCGACAACAAGGAGTCCGACATCAGATTCCTATTTATTGATTACAGCTCCGCCTTCAACACCATAATCCCAGCCAAGCTCATATCAAAGCTCCAAAATCGTGGACTTGGCTCCTCACTCTGCAACTGAATCCTCGATTTTCTGACCCATAGACCACAATCAGTAAGAATAAACAACAACACCTCCTCCACTATAATCCTCAATATCGGTGCCCTGCAAGGCTGCGTACTTAGCTCACTACTATACTACGACTGCGTGGCAAAATTTGGCTCCAACTCCGTTTACAGGTTTGCTGATGACTCGACCATAGTGGGTCAGATCTTGAACAATGATGAGTCAGAATACAGGAGGGAGATGGAGAACCTAGTGGAGTGGTGCAATGACAGCAATCTGTCCCTCAATGTCAGCAAAACCAAAGAGCTGGTCATTGACTTCAGGAAGCAAAGTAGTGTACACACCCCTGTCAGCATCAACGGGGCCGAGGTAGAGATGGTTGACAGCTTCAAATTCCTGGGTGTGCACATCTCCAAAAATCTGTCCTGGTCCACCCACGTTGACACGAATCCATCAAACGAACCTGCCCCCCAACCATTTACTCCATCTACACCTCCCGCTGCCTGTGGAAAGCGGGCAGCATAATCAAAGACCCCTCCCACCCGGCGTACTCACTCTTCCAAATTCTTCCATCGAGTAGGGAGCTAACTACGCAGCCTTGCAGGGCCCCGGTATTGAGGACTATCGTGGAGGAGGAGATACAAAAGTCTGAGAATACACATTAACAGATGCACAAACAGCTTCTTCCCCGCTGTTACCACACTCCTAAACGAGCCTCTTATGGACTGATCCGATTAATGCTACACTCCTACATGCTTCACCCAATGCCTGTGTCTATGTATTGATATTGTGTACCTTATGTTGCCCTATTATGTACTAAATGGTCTGTTTGAGCTGCACGCAGAAAAATATTTTTCACTGTACCTCGGTACACGTGACAATTAACAAATCCAAAATATGAACAAATGAATAACAACATCAGGCAGCACGGTAGCACACATGGCTAGCACTGAGGCTTCACAGCGCCAGGGTCCCAGGTTCGATTCCCCGCTGGGTCACTGTCTGTGCGGAGTCTGCACGTTCTCCCCGTGTCTGCGTGGGTTTCCTCCGCGTGCTCCGGTTTCCTCTCACAGTCCAATGACGTGCAGGTTAGGTGGATTGGCCATGCTAAATGGCCCTTAGTGTCCAAAAAAATAAAAAGGTTCGGAGGGGTTATTGAGTTATGGGGATAGGGTGGAAGTAATTGGGTCAGTGCAGACTGTATGGGCCGAATAGCCTCTGTCTGTTCAATGTATCTATGTATGTACCATCTAAAACAGGCAACAATCGTACAGACATATTTCTATCTCCTGATGAACTTAGAGCTTCATCAGTTAAATGCTACACTTTAGAAATCGGTAACCGTTACAGATTGCTTTTCTTAAAGCTGGTTCAAAACATGAGGGTTTGATTAAGATTTGATCAATGTGCTTTCTCTCTCTATATAAAAAAAAACAATAAGGAAATGACTGTGCCAGGTGCTGACAGGCCGAGTGTGCACTCTGTAGATAGATAGGTCAGTGTATTAAAGTTTCGCACTTTGACAAAACCCACCTGATCCTATCCCATTCACTTCTTCCTCCTTCCACAATAGAAGCAAATCATGCCGAATCCCTGAGAACTGAAAGGATAGAAAAATGAGAAGGGCAAAGAGGAGTTAATAGTTTTTGAAACTCCCAGTTACTTGGACACCTTGCCTCTCTGCACCAGAGACATCCAATTTCGGCAAACGTCTTTCTGCAGCAAAACCATGAGGAACAGAAAAAAAAAGTATCCAGCACCCCCCAGCGATACATATTCTGCAGTGGGCGAGGGGGGGGAATCAGGGGATTTGGTGCATGTTAGTACCAACAGAGATATTGAGGTGCTAAAGTCAGATTTTCAGGAACTAAGGAGGATCTCGGCGAAAGGAATCACTGGATTACCCCGAGTGCCAACCGCTCTCCTTCTGCACTGTAAATTCTATGATTCTATGACTAGCCGTAATAGAAAGAGGAAGTTAGGAAGGCCCAGCAGCATGGTTCACGAAGGGAGGGATCAATTCTGAGACAGAAGGCATCTATTCAAAAGGGACAGATTGCAACTCAACAGGACTGGGATTGTCTCACAAGAGGTAATGCCCTCTTCACATCCACCTTGTCTAGACTCCCCAGGATCTCAAGGGTTTCAATTACATTGCTTCTTTCTCTTCTCAACTCCTTCCGATACAAGTAAAGCCTGTCCAACCTTTATTCATTCCAGATATTCAATAACAGACCTGGAATTCAAGTCTAGTGATAACCATGAATTGCCAATTGTCTTAAAAACCTGTCTGTCTCACTAATATCCTTTATGTGGAGACGCTGGCGTTGGACTGGAGTGGGCACATTAAGAAGTCTTACAACACCAGGTTAAAGTCGTCTAGGGAAGGAACTCTGCCATCCTTACCTGGTCTGGCCTACATGTGACTCCAGATCCACAGCAATGTGGTTGACCCTAAAATGCGCTCTGAAATGGAGGGCAGTTAGGAATGGGCAATAAACGCTGACTCAGCCAGTGGCGCCCACATCCAGTGAATGAATGATTAAAAAATAAGTCTCAAGTGGATGGAAACGGAATTGAGCAGAAAGGCTTTGTCCATGATGTGGAGACTCCCTGGTTGACCAGTACCTGCTGCATTGTCAGCTGATGGCGGGTTTCACCATTGCAAACCATCCGCCACCATGATATCGCATTTGGCTCCCATTCACACCACCAGCATTTTTTATTTTAATTGTAATCCTTTGAGAGTCAGCAAAAAAACGAGAGAGTGGACACTTCCAGATCTGCCATCGGGAACAGCACACCACTGTCAAAAACCCACCTTGGAATACTCTATAGGCCTCCAAGTAGTGGGCTAAAGATTGAGGAGCAAATTTGAAAGGGATTCACAGAAATGTGCAAGAACTATAAAGCGACGATACAGGGGAACTTTAGCCAAATATCAGTTGGGATAATGTTTGGAAAAATGATAAGGAGGGGGAGGAATTTCTGATATGTGTTCAGAGAAACTTCCTTGATCAGTACGTTCTCGGACCAGCTAAAAAGATGAAGGGGCTGCGCTCCGAAAGCTAGTGATTCTAAACAAACCTGTTGGTCTTTAACCTGGTGTTGTGAGACTTCTTACTGTGCTCACCCCAGTCTAACGCCAGCATCTCCACATCAGAACTAAAAAGGAACAGAGTTCCTTCCCTAAAAGACTTTAACCTGGTGTTGTGAGACTTCTTACTGTGCCCACTCCAGTCCAACGCCGGCCTCTCCTCATAAAGGATATTAGTGAAGCAGACATGTATTTATGACATTGGGAAATCAGGAAAGCCAAATAGACCAAATGTCTATGGGAGAATATTTGGTGAAGCGGGATTATCATATGATAAGGTTTAGATCAGTAATTGAGAAGAGTAGGCAGCAATCTAAAGCAGAACTAAATTGGAAGAATTTCCATAGAATCCCTACAGTGCAGAAGAAGCCCATCTGGCCCACGGAGTCTGCACCAAACCTTGGAAAGAGCACCTCCCCTGCCCTGTTCCCCGTATGTTCATAAACCTAAAATCTGCATATCTTTGGACACTGAGGGGCAATTTAACATGGCCGAGCCACCTAACCTGCATATCTTTTGACTTTGGGAGGAAACTGGAGCACCCGGAGGAAATTCATGCAGGCGCGGGGAGAATGATCAAACTTTGTTTAGATAGTCACCCAAGGCCAGAATCGAACCTGGGCCCCCGGTACTGTGATACAGCAGTGCTAACTGGAGGGCGAATTTCAATGGGATAAGAGGGAATCTATTCCGGATAGAAGCAGAGACTGAACTGGAAAAACTAACTGAGGTGCTTCAGGTGCAAGCATTTCAACAAGGCCGAAAGTTAAGGGGATCTAAAGTAAAGACTCTTCAGATGATAAGGGAGATAGATTGATGATTGATTTATTGTCACATGTACTGAAGTACAGTGAAAAGCATTTTTCTGCAGCGAAGGGAACGTGCACAGTAGCCAAAAAGAATAATCGACAAAATACATCTTCAAATAGTGATTGGTTACAGTGCGGAACAAGAGGCCAAACAAAGCAAATACATGAGCAAGAGCAGCATAGGGCATCATGAATAGTGTTCTTACAGGGAACAGTCAGTCTGAGGGAGAGTCGTTGAGGAGTTTAGTAACTACAGGGAAGAAGCTGTTCCTATGTCTGGATGTTCGGGCCTTTAGACTTCTGTATCTTTGCCTGATGGAAGAGGCTGGAAGAGGACAAGGCCTGGGTGTGAAGAGTCTCTGATAATGCTGCCTGCCTTCCTGAGGCAGCGGGAAGTGTATACAGAATCAGTGGGAGGGTGGCAAGCTTGTGTGATGGGTTGGGCTGTGTTCACCACAGTCTGCAGTTTCCTGCGATCTTGGGCTGAGCAGTTGCTCAGGGTGTGATGCAGCGGATAGGATGCTCTCTATGGCACATCTGTAGAAGTTTGTGAGAGTCAACGTAGACATGCCGAATTTCATTAGCTTCCATAGGAAGTAGAGACATTGTTGGGCTTTCTCGACTGTTTGCTGTGCTGCGCTTTTTGAAGTTGATGATCAGTTCCTTGGTTTTGCCCACATTTAGAGAGAGGTTATTTTCGATACTCCATGCAACCAAGTGATCTATCTACCATCTGTAGTCTGATTCATCTGTAGTCTGACCCGCCACAGTTGTATTATCTGCAAACTTTTACATCGAATTGAATCTTGCCACACAGTCATGTGTGTATAGGGAGTACAGTAGAGGGCTGAGCACACATCTTTGCGGGGCTCCAGTGTTGAGGACTTTTGTGGAGGAGGTGCTGTTACCTATCCTGACAGATTGGGGCAGCACGGTAGCATGGTGGTTAGCATAAATGCTTCACAGCTCCAGGGTCCCAGGTTCGATTCCCGGCTGGGTCACTGTCTGTGCGGAGTCTGCACGTCCTCCCCGTGTGTGCGTGGGTTTCCTCCGGGTGCTCCGGTTTCCTCCCACAGTCCAAAGATGTGCGTGTTAGGTGGATTGGCCATGATAAATTGCCCATAGTGCCCTAAAAAAAAGTAAGGTTAAGAGGGGGGTTGTTGGGTTACGGGTATAGGATGGATACATGGGTTTGAGTAGGGTGATCATTGCTCGGCACAACATCGAGGGCTGAAGGGCCTGTTCTGTGCTGTACTGTTCTATTGTTGGTGAGGAAGTCAAGAATCCAGCTGCACAGGGAGGGTGAAATCCAAGATTGCAGAGTTTGGTTATTCGTCTTGACGGGATAATGGTGTTGAAGGCAGAGCTGTAGTCTATGAACAGCAGTCTGACGTGGTGTCCTTGTTGTCGAGTGTTGATTGTAGAGCCAGGGAGATAGCACCTGTTGTGGACTGGTAGCAGTGATAGGCAAACTGCAGTGGATCGAGACCGTCTGGGAGGCTGGCAGTGATCTGTCTCCTGACTAGCCGCTCAAAGCATTTCATGATAACAGACGTCAGGGCCACCGGTCGGTAGTCGTTGAGACAGGCTACCTTGTTCTTCTTTGGTACTGGTATTATGGTGGCCGCTTGAAGGAGGTGGGGACCTCAGAGCGGAGGAGTGAGATAGTGAAGATATCTGTGAATACACTCGCCAGCCGGTCTGCACAGGCTCTGAGTGCTCGCCCAGGGACTCCGTCAGGGCCCGTCGCTTTCCCCGGATTCACTTTCAAGAAAGTACCTCTTACCTCTGAGGCTGTAATAGTGGGTATGGGGCAGCACGGTGGCACCGTGGGCCTCACGGCGCTGAGGTGCCAGGTTCGATCCTGGCTCTGGGTCACTGTCCGTGTGGACTTTGCACATTCTCCCAGTGTTTGAGTGGGTTTCGCCCGCACAACCCAAAAGGTATGCAGGGCAGATGAATTAGCCACGCTAAATTGCCCCTTCACTGGGAAAAATGAATTGGGTATTCCAAATTTATTTTTAAAAAAGTAATAGTGGGTATGGGTGAGCCCAGGGCTGTCAGGGCAGGTAGCACTGATGTGCTGGCTGACTGTTCAAAGTGGGCATAGAACTTGGGACAGCACAGTAGCACAGTGGTTAGAACTGTGGCTTCACAGTGCCAGGGTCCCAGGTTCGATTCCCGGCTTGGGTCACTGTCTGTGTGGAGTCTGCACATTCTCCCCGTGTCTGCGTGGGTTTCCTCCGGGTGCTCCGGGTTCCTACCCAAGTCCCGAAAGATGCGCTGTTAGTTAATTTGGAGATTCTCTCTGTATCCGAATTGGCACTGGAATGTGGCGACTAGGTGCTTTTCACAGTAACTTCATTGCAGTTTTAATGTAAGCCTACATGTGACAATAAAGTTTATTATTATTGTTCAGTTCATTGGGGAGGGATGCTCCAGCCCCAGAGATTCCGCCTGGCCTTGCTTTGTAGCTTTTAATCTAGTGTAAACCCTGCCATTGACATTGTGGGTTTGTGTCGTTTGCCTGGGACTCTAGTTTGATGCGGTATTGTCTTTTGGCGTCCCTGATCGCTTTACGTACGTCGTACCTGGATCTCTTATCTAGGTTGGGGTCGTAAGACTTCAGCTGGGAGTGAACCCTTCAGTTAATGCAGGGTTTTCTAATGGGGAATATCCATATTGTTGTTTTTGGTACACAGTCTTCGACACACTTACTGATGAAGTCTGTGACGGTGGTTGCGTTCTCACCCAGGTTAGCTGCCGCGCCCTTGAATATGGGCCAGTCCACAGATGATGTCCTCTGATGTCTCGGATAGCGATCGTGATGGGGGAAAAAAAGAGGGGATTCTTCAAGTTCGAATCAGGTCAAATACAATAGTTTGAGAGGTGACGTGCAGAGGAAAGGGCGACTGATGAAGAGACAATATGCAACTAGAATGGATGTCAACATAAAAAGGAAGCCAAAAATCTTCTCGCGGCACGTTGAACATCGTTTGGAGGAAGCACTGAGGTGGAAAGCACACAAAATCTACTCTTGGTTGGGGACTTTAATATCAATCACCAAGAGTGCCTCACCACCAGGCACCAAGCTGACAAAGCCCTAAATGACAGAGCTGCTAGGCTGGGACTGCAGCAGTTGATGAGGGAACCAACAATTGGGAAAAACACACCTGGCCTCATCCTCACTAACCTGCCTGTAGGCGATACATCTGTCCATGATCGTATCAGTAGGAGTGACTACCGCACAGTGGATATGTGATGTGTGGCACTACCATCGTGCTGAATCAGATGGACTACGAACAGATGGCGCAACTCAAGTGTGACGCTGTGGGCCATCATCAGCAGCAGAATTGTACTCAACCACAATCCGTAACCTCATGACCCGGCATATCCCCATTACCGCCAAGCCAGGGGATCAACCCTGGTTCAATGAAGAGTGCAGGAGGGTTCACCATGAGCAATACCAAGAAAATTTAATAATGAGATGTCAGCCTGGTGAAGTCACAACACAGGACCACTTGCGTACCAAACAGCATAAACAGCAAGTGATAGACAGAGTTAAGTGATTCCACAACAAATAGAATAGATCTCAACGCTGCAGCCCTGCCACATCCAGTCGTGAATAATGGTGGACAACATGAAATGAAAATCGCTTATTGTCACGAGTAGACTTCAATGAAGTTACTGTGAAAAGCCCCTAGTCGCCACTTTCCGGCACCTGTCCGGGGAGGCTGGTACGGGAATCGAACCGTGCTGCTGGCCTGCTTGGTCTGCTTTAAAAGCCAGCGGTTTAGCCTGGTGAGCTAAACCAGCCCCATTACAACCCACAGTTGGAGGAGGCTCCTCAAATATCCCCATCCTCAATGATTACGGAGCCCAGCACATCAGTGCAAAAGTACGGCTGAAGCATTTGCAACAATATTCAGCCAAAAATGCCGAGTGGATGATCCATCTCGGCCTCCTGCCGTGCTCCCCAGCATCACAGATTCCAGGTTTCAGCCAATCCCATTCACTCCATGTGATATCGAGAATCAGCTAAAGGCACTGCATACAGCAATGGCTATGTGTCCTGGCAGTATTCCGGCAATAGTACTGAGTTTTTGTGCTCCAGAACTTGCTGCACTCCTAACTAAGCTGCTCCAGTACAGGTACAATACTCGCATCCGTCCAGCAATGTGGAAAATTTCCCAGGTATGTCCTGTACACGGCAAGCAGGACTCATCCAACCCGACTAATTACCACCCTATCAGTCTACACTCGATCATTAGTAAAGTGATGGAAGGAGTCATCAACAGTGCTGTCAAACTGCGCTTACTCAGCAATAACCTGCTCACGGACGCTCAGTTTGAGTTCCGCCAGGGTCACTCAGCTCCTGATCTCATTACAGCCTTGGTTCAAACATGGACAAAAGAGCTGAATGCCAGAGGTTGGGTGAGAGTGACTGCCCTGGACATCAAAGCAGCATTTGACAAATTTGTGGCATTAAGGAGCCCTAGCTAAACTAGGGTCAATGTACCATTGGGATGGCCTACATCTGAACCATGCAAGTGTTCTTGCAAGCTGCATAACTAGGGAAGTAGAGAGTTTTAAACTAAATAATATACTTTATTGTCACAAGTAGGCTTACATTAACACTGCAATGAACCTGGGACCCTGGCACTGTGAAGCAACAGTGCTAACCACTGTGCTGCTGTGCCGCCCATATATATAGAGGGGCGGATGGTTCTGGAGATGGGATATGCCGGCTTATAAAGCAAAAGGATGTGGCAGCATTGCAAGGCTGCTATTTAGGTGATGATACACAGATTGTAAGAGGAAGCGACAGGACGGACAAACATTAAAAGAAGCAGCAAATAGGGTCAAAGGGGAAACAATGGTGAAAAGACATAATTAATGGCTTTTACTTAAATGCACGTAGTATTTACCTCAACATAAATGCATTATTGGTCCATATTGAGGTTAATGGGTATGATCTGATAGCAATCACAGAGGCGTGGGTTGGAATGTTCCAGCAGTCGGGAATCTCTATAACCCACCGGTGGCACACCCCCGCCCGGAGGCGTGGGTTGGCTCTAACGGGAAATCCCATTGACACATGGCGGGAATAGAGAATCCGGCCACCAGCCAATGGCGCACTGCCAAGAGACACGCGGCGAGGGGATCGGAAAATCCAGCCCCTTGTTACACGGAGATCAAAGCCGGGAGCGAAATATTCGGGAAATGTGACTTTTCATCACGGCAGGCACGAAGGAGAGTGTGAACAAAGAATAAAGAACAATACAGCACAGGAACAGGCCCTTTGGCCCTCCATGCCTGCACCGATCACGTGTCCCATCGAGACCTAGCGCCTGTATCCTTCTATACCCCGTCTGTTCATGTGCCTATCCAGATAAGTCTTAAAGGTCGCTAACGTCCCTGCCTCAACCACCTCACTTGGCAGTGCATTCCAGGCCATCACTACCCTCTGTGTACAAAACCTTCCCCCGCACATCCCCACTGAACCTATCCCCCCTCACCTTGATCTTGTGCCCCCTTGTAATTGTCATTTCCACCCTGGGAAAAAGCCTCCAACTGTTCACCCTATCTATACCCCTAATAATTTTATAAACTTCTATCAGGTCGCCCCTCAGCCTCCTTCTCTCTAGGGAGAACAATCCCTGTTTATTCAATCTCTCCTCATACCTTCCATACCAGGCAACACCCTGGTACCCCTTTTCTGCACTCCCTCCAAAGCCTCCATGTCCTTCTGGTAGTGTGGTGACCAGAATTGGACACCAATGTTTTATATAACTGTGATGCACGATCAATTGTACAAAGACTCAGATTGGGTACAACTGTGGCTTTATTGCAGTCAGATTCGTGGCCTCCTGCTGCAACTGGCGAAATGGCTGCTGAATAGAGGACACGCATATTTATACTCCTCCTACTGGGCGGAGCCAGCCGGCAGGGGCTACCGGCGAACCTGTAATACAGGTCCTACCTTACATCCCCTAATACAGGTGTACAGTGGTTCACCACATTCACCCCCTGTTAAAATGAGTCCGGTAGGGGTGGTGTAGAACTATATACAGTAGTTAAAATTATGCACAGTGTTTTATGAGAAAAGAGAGGGGAAAAAAAATGTCTTTTGAAAGTCCGATGCCAGTTGGAGGTTCAACCGGTCTGGTGCCTTGATCTTCTGCTGGGAGTAACGTAACGGTGGCGGCGATGTCGATGCTGGCGACGTCGGTGCCGGCCTGATTTGGGGTAACTCCGGAAGCGTGCCGAAATCCTCTTCATCCTCTTGCATGGGCAGGGGAAGGAGGGATGGTCCTGGTGGGGTTAATGTTGGAAGCGTCGGGGGAGGGGAGGATGGCGCCTGGCCAGGGAAGTGTGTATGGGTGGAACCTGCTGGTGCCAGGTCCCTGAGTATCTTGGCGGCCGTCGTGGTACGCCACATAGGCATACTAGGGGTTGGCATGGAGCAAGTGTACCCTATCCACCAACGGGTCAGCCTTGTGGAGTCGGATGTGCCTATGGAGCAGGACTGGTCCTGGAGCTGTGAGCCAGGTCGGGAGCGACACCCCGGATGTGGACTTCCTGGGGAAGGCAAAAAGACGTTCATGGGGTGTGTTATTCGTAGCGGTGCACAGTAGTGACCGGATGGAGTGTAGTGCATCAGGGAGGACCTCCTGCCAACGAGAGGCTGGGAGGTTCCTGGACTGTAGGGCCAGCTGGACGGCCTTCCAAATCGTTCCGTTCTCTCTCTCTACCTGCCCGTTTCCCCGGGGGTTGTAGCTGGTCGTCCTGCTGGAGGCGATACCCCTGCTGAGCAGGAACTGACGCAGCTCATCACTCATGAATGAGGATCCCCTGTCACTGTGTATGTAGGCGGGGAAACCGAGCAGAGTGAAGATAGTGTTTAGGGTTTTGATGACGGTGGCAGACATCATATTGGGGCATGGGATGGCAAAGGGGAATCTGGAGTACTCATCAACCACACTGAGAATATACGTGTTTCGGTCGGTGGAGGGGAGGGGCCCTTTGAAATCCACGCTGAGGTGTTCAAAGGGGCGGGAGGCCTTCACCAGGCGCACACGGTCCGGCCGGTAGAAGTGCGGCTTGCACTCCGCACAGACCTGGCAGTCTCTGGTGACTGTCCGTACTTCCTCGACGGAGTAGGGCAGATTGCGAGCTTTGACAAGATGGTACAATCGTGTGACCCCGGGTGACAAAGGGCCCGGAGTCGGTCTACTTGTGCGCTGGGGCATGTACCTCAGGAGAGGGCGACTGGGGGCTCGTTGAGTTTGCCGGGGCGATACAAAATCTCGTAATTATAGATAGAGAGCTCGATTCTCCATCGCAAGATTTTATCATTTTTGATCTTGGCCCGCTGCGTGTTTTTGAACAAGAAGGCTACCGACCGTTGGTCAGTGAGGAGAGTGAATCTCCTGCCAGCCAGGTAATGCCTCCAATGCTACACAGCTTCCACGATAGCTTGGGCCTCTTTTTCGACGGACGAGTGCCGAATTTCTGAGGCATGAAGGTTGCGGGAAAAGAATGCCACGGGTCTGCCTGCCTGATTGAGGGTGGCGGCAAGTGCGACATCTGAAGCGGCGCTTTCTACTTGGAAGGGCAGTGTCTAGTCTACTGACTGCATCCCGACCTTGGCTATGTCTGCTCTGATACGGGCGAAGGCCTGTTGCGCCTCGGCTATAAGGGGAAAATGGGTGGACTGAATGAGTGGGCGCGCCTTGTCCGCGTAGTTTGGGACCCACTGAGCGTAGTACGAAAAGAACCCCAGGCAGCGTTTGAGGGCCTTGGGGCAGTGGGGGAGGGGGGCTCCATGAGAGGGCGCATGCGGTCGGGATCGGGCCCCAGAACTCCATTCTGGACCACATAGTTAAGGATGTAACGGCCGCAGAAGTAACATCGGGGAGCCCCGGGGTACGCGGATTGGCGTGTGGCGCAGGCATATTGGCTGGGTAAGGCCCCGAATGGGGCGGCCGTTTGCGGGGTCCACGAGGGATAGGAGGGGTGGGCCGCGCGGCCGGAGGGGTAGGCCTGAGCGTTACGTGAGGCGCTCAACATGGCGAGCGCTAGCTTTTTAGTCTCCGTTAGGTCGAGCGAGGCCCCTTCAAGCAGTCTTTGGCCGATGAGATCCGACCCAATCCCCGTTACAAAAGCATCGCGCATGAGGAGATTAGAATGTTCGGTGGCCGTGATGGCCTGACAGTCACAGTCCCGGACGAGTGGGATTAGAGCCCGTCAGAAGTCTTCAATGGACTCACCAGGGAGTTGAGAGCGAGTGGCGAGTACGTGCCTGGCGAAGAGTGAGTTTGCTTTCTGCGCGTAGTTCTCTTTGAGGAGCGCCATGGCGTCCACGTAGGTCAGGGCGTCCTGGATCAGCGGAAACACGCTGGAGCTCAATCTTGAGTACAGGATCTGTATCTTCTGAGCCTCCGTCGGTGTGTTGGTCGCTGAGTTTATGTAAGCCTCGAAGCAAGCTAGCCAGTGATTAAAGTCTCTTCTGGCGTCGGCTGATTGCGGATCCAGCTGCAGGCGATCTGGTTTGATTCGGAGGTCCATCTTGTAGAAAATCTTACTGCAATAAATTGATGCACGATCAATTGTACAAAGACTCAGATTGGGTACAACTGTGGTTTTATTGCAGTAAGATGTGTGGCCTCCTACAGCAGCTGGCGAAATGGCTGCTGAATAGGGGACACGCATATTTATACTCCTGTTCCAGGGTGGAGCCAGCAGGCAGGGGCTACCGGCGAACCTGTAATACAGGTCCTACCTTACAACACCTGAAACAGGTGTAACAGTGGTTTACCACAAACTGTAACATAATTTGCGAGCTTTTATACTTGATACCTATGAAGGCAAGCATGCCACATGTTTTCTTTCCCACCATTTTCACCTGTGCTGCCACTTTTAAGGAAATGTGGACCTGCACGCCCAGATCTCTCTGTGTCTCTGTGCTCCTGATGGTTCTGCCATTTATTTTATAGCTCCCACCTGAATTGGATCTACCAAAATGCATCACCTGACATTTGTGCTGGTTAAATTCCATTTGCCATTTCTCTGCTCAATTTTGCAGCCGATCTATATTCTGCTGCATTCTCTGACATGCAAACAATTGACCTATTTGTCCAAGAATTAGGTGGGCTTATGGGGATAGGGCGGGGGAGTGACTCCCAATGACACTGTACCAAATGTCTGTGTTGACACTGTACCATGTGACTCCACGACGGCACTGAATCAAATGAGCTGAATTGTCATGTTAATGTGCTCCTCTCATTCTAGAAACTCTCGGCTTCTTTAGAACAGTAATTTATTATTATTATCTCCATGTTTTGCTTGTGCACCAATGCTGCTGCTATGAATTGCCAGGAATTCCTTTTAATCATTGTGTTCGGGTCCGGTCTCTTGTCACTTTGCCAATTCTCTCTCCTCTCCGCACCCAGGTGCTCTGCAAGCTGGTGGAAATCAGCCGACAACACATCAAAAAGCTTCATGAAGATTTAATGTTCTTTAATCGCAATCATTTGACAGATTAAATCCTACTGGTGGAGTAGAAGTGCCACCATTGAGGGTAGGTTAAGGGTCAGGGGTCATCCCATTCCTCATTCCTCTGGGCAATGGGAAACGTGTTTCAAATTGTTTCTGTAGTCTGTGTGTATGAGTTATGGGCCTTATCCATTAAACGCTGTTGTACAATGAGTTACTGCTTCCAACATTAATCTGATGGCGTAGTGGTTATTTTTCTGGGCGAGTCAACCAGAAAACTGGACTAATTTTCCGGCAAGAAGGCGGATTGAAATCCCACCACGGGTAGCTTTAGAATTCAGTTTCAGCAAAATAAGCCCTCATTAAAAATTACCCCCACAAAGCTGTTGGAAGAAAAGCCCAACTGGGTCACAAATATCTTTAGAGCAGGAAATGTTCTGTCCTCGCCCAGTCCGAAACCTGAACTGACTCCAGTTCTGTTCCAAAGTAGTTGGCTCTAAAGTGCTAATAACAAAACTGAGTTAATTATCTGAGTTAATTGTCCGTATTTGTGTACTTCAGCTTGAAGGTAAATGTATATAATGCCCATAGATTAATCAGCAGGGTTGAATTAATTTACCAATATACGAACAAGGAGAAGGCCATTCGGCCCCTCGAGCCTGCCTTGCCATTTAATAAGATCATTACTCACCTGATAATAACGCCAAATCTGCATTCCATCTACGCCCCCCCCCCCTCCACACCCAATGGCCTATTTCTCCCTCAGAACATAGAACATAGAACACTACAGCGCAGTACGGGCCCTTCGACCCTCGATGTTGCGCCGACCTGTGAAACCATCTGATGCCTATCTGACCTACACTATTCCATTTTCATCCATATGTCTATCCTTGCTGACAGAGAATCTATCTAGCTCTGCCTTAAAAATATTTGAAGACTCTGCTCCCACCACCTTTTCAGGAAGAGATCCCAAAACAGATCCTCTGAGAGAAGAAATTTCAATTCATTTCCATTTTAAATGGCAACTACTTATTTTGAAACAGTGACTCCTGGTGATGGATTCTCCCACAAGAGGAAACATCCTCTCCACGTCCACCCTGTCAAGACCCCTCAGGATCGGATATGTTTCAATCAAGTTGCTCTTACTTTTATAAACTCCAGTGGATACAAGCCTTGCCTGACTAAACATTTCTCATTAAGGCATCCCACCCATTCCAGGTGTTAGTCTGGCTAACATTCTTTGAACTGCCATCAGAAAGTCGGGAGAATATCGAGGGTCTATGAAGAAATTTTCAAAGGGCAAAGGGAGAGTATGAGAAGAGATTAGTGATAAACAATCAAAGGAATCCAATAATGTATAAGGATAGTTAAAGTAATGGTGGGACTGATTTGTGACCAGAAAGGAATCTTCTTGTGGAGGCAGTGATGTGACTACTGGACTTGTCACTTGTACCTTTTTTTTCCTAAAGAAAAGGATATTAAATTAATTAAAAGCAGAAGAGTGTATAGTAATAATAATCTTTATTAGTGTCACAAGTAGGCTTACATTAACACTGCAATAAAGTTACTGTGAAAATCCCCCAGTCGCCATATTCTGCCGCCTGTTCGGGTTCACAGAGGGAGAATTCAGAATGTCCAATTCACCAAACACGCACGTCTTTCGGGAGGAAACCGGACCGCCCGGAGGAAACCCACGCAGACACACGGAGAAGGTGCAGACTCCGCACAGACAGTGAGCCAAGCCGGGATTCGAACCCGGGTCCCTGTCGCTTTGAAGCAACAGTGCTGACCACTGTGTTACCGTGCCCTTGTGATACTGGATAAGTTATAAAATATGAAGGGGCTTTCTGGACAGAATGGGAAGGAACTGTCACCTCAGGCAAAATGGTTGAAAACCAAAGATTATTGATTTAAAATATTTGGCAAAAACGAGGGACATTGAGATCAATCGGTCTTCAGTGACCTTTACATTCCAAGGGTGCATGGTTCTGTCCTCAGTGCACACGACGATCGTTTGGTCTAATTTACCTTCTTTCCGTGTACAGTAAATCCCAGAGCTCTGCGCAAGGTTGTTTAAGGTACTTTACCCTCCTCCAGAGTGCCGTCCACCCCATCGCAGTACTTTCCATTTACTCACCGTGAGTGACATTCATCCAGTCTCCTCTCCTTCATTGAGCTTCCGATAGTTTCCGTATCCCGTTCCCTCAACCGTTATTTTTCGGTCTCACTTAGCTTTGATCAGGGGACTGTATATTTCTTCAGTATGCCTTACAATTTGATAGGATGCAGTCAATCGAAAGTGAAGTGCAATCCTCAAAATCCTTTCCATTTCTTCAATCTGCAGAACATGTTCTTCACCATGTGCATGATCTTCCTTTATGTTCATTCAATGTGCTTTATTGATCTTCAGGCTGCTTTGCCTTCCTGGTCACAGTAATTCCCTTCAGTATGCAATGCTTTCCTTTTGTGCGTAGTCCATTTCTTCCGCGTGATCTACAGACCTAATTTTTACTGCTCATTACGTCAGTGTGCAGTACAATCATTCGATGCGTTTCACCATCCATTGCGTTGGTGGGCTGCACATTCATTCATCGTCTTTGACATTCTGCTAGTTTACAGGAGACTTTCTCTAATCTACAGGAAACTTTCTCCAGCTGACAGGAAACTTCCTCCAACCGAGAGTAAACTTCTTCCAACCTACAGCAAACTTCCTCCAACCAACAGGAAACTTCCTCCAACCTACAGGAAACTTCTCCCAACCGAGAGGAAACCTCTTCCAACCTACAGGAAACTTCCTCCAACCGACAGGAAACTTCCTCCAACCTACGAGAAACTTCCTCCAATCAACAGGAAACTCCCCCAACCTACAGGAAACTTCCTCCAATCGACAGGAAACTTCCTCCAACCTACAAGAAACTTCCTCCAATCAACAGGAAACTTCCCCCAACCTACAGGAAACTTCCCCCAACCTACAGGAAACTTCCCCCAACCTACAGGAAACTTCCTTCAACCGACAGGAAACTTCTCCCAACCTAGAGGAAACCTCTTCCAACCTACAGGAAACTTCCCCCAACCTACAAGAAACTTCCTCCAATCAACAGGAAACTTCCCCCAACCTACAGGAAACTTCCTCCAGCCTATACAAAACTTCCTCCAACCTACAGGAAACGTCTTCCAACCTATTCAAAACTTCCTCCAGCCTACAGGAAACATTCTCCAGCCTATACAAAACTTCCTCTAGCCTGCCGGAAACTTCCTCCAACCTGCAGGAAACTTCCTCCAGGCTATAATGTTGCTCGTTCTGGGTGAGTGTGCTTAACACTCAATTTGGCTCTATTTCGTTCCTTAGCTGTGGAATCGCCAGGTATCGTTAAGATACCGCCACAAGTTTCAAGTTCAAGTTCAAAGCAATAAAGCCATACACCAGTTAGTAAGTTCAAACAAGACACGTTTATTATATTACAGTAATCTACTAATCATACATATAAAACTATAAGACTAGGCTAATCCTACCACTAATAGGCCAAATACTTATCTGGATAAGGGGACTGCCGGATCAGGGAACAACGGCCTCTAGCTTTGTCCTGGGTCCGCAGGCTTCCAGTAGTTATGGACTAAAGGGGGTCAGGAGTGTCTAATCTTGTAGCGTGCGTTGTATGACACTTACTTGGTGGTGGCTGCTGTCCAGGCCTCTCCTTCTCAAGGTTCTTCTGCTGCAACGGTGTTCTGCTGGGAGGGCTGGCTGGTCAAGGAGAAGTTGGCAGAGAGAAAGAGCTGGGGTCGCGGTCTCTGTCTTATACCCTTCTCAGGGTCTCGCGCCCACCTGGGCGGACCCTCTATACACTCGCAATCGATTGGGTCTCTTCCCAATCGATTGATTTGAATTCCCCAATAACGGGGCAGTTCCTCGATCACTGGGGCGGTTCTTGGTACTTATTGTTTTGGACTTCCCTTGGCGCCGAGAAGTCTGGCCTTCCATTCAATGTATCGATTTGTGTTTAACTTGTTTCCATTGTACCTGGGGATCGCCCAGTATTGCCTCATTAGTATGCTAACTTGTTCCTTTCACAGTGCTGTCTGGTTTCTGCAGCAGTCAGAACTGGTTTCTGCAGTAGTCTGAATACACAAGCGCTTTGCAAGCTGCTTGCTTTTGCAACATGTCCATTTCCCCTGCATTCCTTGCAATCTTCCATTTTGTGTTGGGCAGTGGTCACCCTAGGTTGCTACAATACAAAACTTCCCCCAACCTACAGGAAACTTCTTCCCACCTACAGGAAACTTCCTCCAACCTACAGGAAATGTCCTCCAGTCGACTGGAAACTTCTCCAACCTACAGGAAACTTCCTCCAACATGCAGGAAACTTCCTCCAACCTACAGGAAACTTTCTCCAACTTACAGGAAACTTCCTCCAGTCCACAGGAAAATTCCTATACTCTACAGGAAACTTCCTCCAGCCTACAGGAAACCTCCTCCAACCTACAGGAAACTTCCTCCAACCTGCAGGAATCTTCCAGCAGCAAACAGAAAACTTCCTCCAGTCCACAGGAAACTTCCTACAGTCTACAGGAAACTTCCCACAGTCTACAGGAAACTGCCTCCAGTCTGCTGGGCATTTCTTCCAGTCTTCTGGGCATTTCCTTTGTTACGATATCCTGGGCAAGTGTGTGGTCAATTCCAGCCCCACAGACACTGGAGTCCCAACATATAAAAAAATAAATTTAGAGTACCCAATTCTCTTTTTATTCCAATTAAGGGGCAATTTAACATGGCCAATCCGCCTACCCTGCACATCTTTGGGTTATGGGGGTGAAACCCACGCAGACACGAGGAAAATGTGCAAGCTCCACACGGACAGTGACCCGGGCCGGGAGAAAACCCGGGTCCTCGGCAACATGAAGCAGCGGTGCTAACCACTGCATCACTGTGCAAAGGTGCGAGAAACAACCGTATGAAACAAAGACACTTTTTCCTTTTACTTATTTTTTTACACCCCTCTCCTCTCCTCTGTTTGTCTGTCGTGTGCGTGTGTGTGTATGTGTGTGTACAGAAGGTGGGGGCAAGTTAAAGTGGGGGATTAGGAATTAGATAATCGTTAACAATATTTGCTGTATATTTCATATTGCTCTTTTTGTAAATAAAAAGTAATTGAGATCACAATTTACAAATCTGGTGACTTCAATTATTGGGCAGCCAAGGTTCAAGGACTTCAGGTATTTTTCTAAGAATTATTGGTTATTATGGTATGTATGGAATTAATTCCATTGTGTTGTGACTCCGTGACTGTGGGTCAAGTGGGCCTGGAATTGATCGTGCACTGCCCCAGGGTGTCACACCATTATACATATGAGGATGTAGGACATTCTCTCATAATTAAGCAACATACATATAGATTGAATCCACTAAAGTTAGCTAGCACAGGTTCAAAAAGAGATTGACAGCATGCTTAAAAATGAAATCATTGAAGTGAGTTGCTGTGTTTGGAGCTCACCTACTGTGATGCTAGCAAAACCATATGGAACACAACAATTACATAATAATAATAATAATAATTGCTTATTGTCACAAGTAGGCTTCAATGAAGTTACTGTGAAAAGCTCCTAGTCGTCACATTCCGGCACCTGTTCGCGGAGGCCCGCACTGCTGGCGTTGTTCTGCATTACAAGCCAGCTATTTATCCCACTGTGCTAAACCAGCCGGTCTGTGGATCACAGGAAAGTCAGTGCAGTAACAAAGCAAATTTGATACCTAAATTGACTTACTAAAAGTATACTGGTAAGTACCTTTATCGATAAAACCGAAGAAAGTTTCAGCTTACCGCCAAAGGGCCTGGGCCAGTTTTATATTTACCATTTGATATGAAGAATTCACCAGCAATATTCCAAAGACTAATTTCTGGGCTGAACAATTGTGCCGTGTACATGCTCAGTCAAATGTGGAGGAAGGTTTTGGAACATTTGAAGGAATTATTCCATTGACTACAAGAGACTGGTTTGGGTGGCAAACTTGACTAAAGCAGGCTTGCGGAGGCTGAAGTCACATTCTTAGGCCATACAATTGGACATGGTCAGATGGCCCCATGGAGCATGAAGACGAAAGCTATTGGGGTGTTTCCAATACTGTCAACGAGAAAAGAAGTTTTGAGATTTCTGGGCAGCACTGTCGTACAGTGGTTAGCACTGTGGCTTCACAGTGCCAGGGTCCCAGGTTCGATTCCCCGCTGGGTCACTGTCTGTGCGGAGTCTGCACATTCTCCCCGTGTCTGCGTGGGTTTCCTCCGGGTGCTCCGGTTCCCTCTCACAGTCCAAAGACGTGCAGGTTAAGTGGATTGGTCATGATAAATTGCTCTTGGTGCCCAAAAAGGTTAGGAGGGTTTTGTGGGTTACGGGAATAGAGTGGAAGTGAGGGCTTAAGTGGGTTGGTGCAGACTCGATGGGCCAAATGGCCTCCTTCTGCACTGTATGTTCTATGTTCTATGAGTGGTTTCTCCAGAAAATTCTTGCCAAATGATGGCAGTGTGGTTGTTCCGCCGAGAGAACTTTGGAAAGAGGACAGAAAATTTCATTGGGCGTCAGAATATCACGAAGCATTTGATAATCTGAAAACCGTGTTGACCACAACACCAGTTTTGGCGACATTGAATTAGGACAAGCAATCTATCGTGATCATTGATGCGAGCGATGTGGCCGTTAGTGCTGCATTATTACAAGAGGATTATTAAGATATAGGAAGATCTGTTGGGTCATTTTTCCAGGAAACTAAATGTTTATCAAAAAGCATTTGACCACTAAACGGAAACGTTGAGTTTTCTATTAGCATACATCATTTTGCTGCAAATCATCAGAGACAATTGTTCATACGGACCACAAGAAGCTTCTGGAGTAGTTTAAAGATTTTAATGCAAGACTGTTCAGATGGACTTTATTACTACAACCATTTAGCGTGAAAATTATACATATAGCAGGATGAGAAAATGCAATTGCAGATGCTTTATCACGATTTTGAAATGTGAAAATACTGAAGCGTTTAAAGTTGGGAAAGAAAGACTGAAATGATGTTTAAAATTGTATGCATGAATATAAGATATGTATCTTAAAACGTAAATAGTATTGTGGAGGAACGAATAGTATTTAGGCTTTGGAAAAGTTAGCCATCTTTTCAAATTGTTGATTTTTAAGAGGTGAGGTGAGATGAATGTAAGACATTCTCATATTCTATATTTATTTGCAGTAATGTTATTAAAACCGGGGTTAAGATGCATACAGAGAGTATGACTGCTAAAGCTGTGATTAAGGAGTCATAAAAGTGACATAATCATTGATTGGCAGGTGAAGTGTTCTGCTGATAGATCTTGAGAAGTATTTAATTGTTTACAGAGTGAGCTAATAGAATGGAATAAAGAACAAAGAACAACACAGCACAGAAATGAAATGAATGAAAATGAAATGAAAATCGCTTATTGTCACGAGTAGGCTTCAATGAAGTTACTGTGAAAAGCCCCTAGTCACCACATTCCGGTGCCTGTCCGGGGAGGCTGGTACAGGAATCGAACCGTGTTGCTAGCCTGCTTGGTCTGCTTTAAAAGCCAGCGATTTAGCCCAGTGAGCCTAACCAGCCCCTTTTGTCCCTCCAAACATGTACTGGTATGTTTATGGTTGAAGGACCCCTGGGGTGTAGATAGATTATGAAGGATATTGTGTTTGGTCCTGGCGAAACAAGTCAAGGGACATCTTGTAAGAAGAGAGAAAAGAATGCTTTATGCTTTGGGTACAGGTGATGCAATTAATGGGAGGAGCCAGGTCTGTCTGAAAAGTTAGTTGGTCGTTGAACTCTCATCTGAACAGTGATGTTTCAGTTTGGCCCTGGAAGGTTTTCTCTTTAAAGATTCAGCACAGAGAAATGCTGCGATCGCGGACATCTTTAACCTGTCCCTACTCCGCTCTGAGGTCCCCACCTGCTTCAAGAAGACCATCATCATACCGGTGCTAAAGAAGAACCAGGCAACGTGCTCAATGACTACCATCTGGTGGCCCTGACATCAATCGTAATGAAGTGCTTCGAGAGGTTGATCATGAAGCACATCACCTCCATACTCCCATAACGCCTTGATCCACTACAATCCGCAAACCGCCGCAACTGGTCCACAGCAGATGCCATCTCCCTTGCCCTACACTCATCCCTAGAGCATTCGACAACAAGGACTCCTACATCAGACTCTTATTTATTGACTCCAGCTTCACCTTCAACACCATAATCGCAGCCAAGCTCATAGCAAAGCTCCAAAACATAATGCTTGGCTCCTCACTCTGCAACTGGATCCTCGACATTCTGACCCACAGACCACAATCAGTAAGAATAAGCAACAACACCTCCTCCACAATAGTCCTCAATACCGGGGCCCCGCAAGGCTGCGTAATTAGAACCCTACTATACTCCCTCTACAAACATGACTGCGTGGCAAAATTTTGTTCCAACTCCATCTACAAGTTTGGTGATGACACAACCATAGTGGGTCAGATCTCGAATAAAGATGAGTCAGAATACAAGAGGGAGATAGAGAACCTAGTGGAGTGGTGTAGCGACAACAATCTATCCCTCAATGTCAGCAAAACTAAAGAGCTGGTCATTGACTTCAGGAAGCAAGGTACTGTACACACCCCTGTCAGCATCAATGGGGCAGAGGTGTAGATGGTTAACAGCTTCAAATTCCTAGGGGTGTACATGTCCAATAATCTGTCCTGGTCCACCCACGTCGACGCTACGACCAAGAAAGCACAACAGAGCCTATACTTCCTCAGGAAACTAAGGAAATTCGGCATGTCCACACTCACTCTTACCAACTTTTACAGATGCACCATAGAAAGCATCCTATCTGGCTGCATCACAGCCTGTTATGGCAACTGCTCGGCCCAAGACCCTAAGAAACTTCAGAGAGTTGTGAACGCAGCCCAGTCCTTCACATGAACCTGCCTTCCATCCATTGACTTTGTCTACACCTCCTGCTGTCTGGGGAAGATGGGGGGAGTAATCAAAGACCCCTCCCACCCGGCTTACTCACTCTTCCAACTTCTTCCAGGAGATACAAAAGTCTGAGAACACACACGAACAGATTCAAAAACAGCTTCTTCCCCTCTGTTAGCAGGCTCCTAAATGACCCTCTTATGGACTGACCTGATAAATACTACACTCCTGTATGCTTCACCCTATGCCGGTGTCTATGTATTTACATTGTGGACGTTCTGTTGCCCTATTATGTATTTTCTTTTTATTTTCTTTTATTTTCATGTACTAAATGATCTGTTTGAACTGCTCGCAGAACAATATTTTTCTCTGTACCTCGGTACACGTGACACTAAAAAAATCCAATCCATCCAAGTAGAAACCTTTTGTTAACTTTTTTCATGAGTGGTTTTTGAAATATATTGGTTTGCTTAATTGGAATACAGTGGCAGGTTTAGGAAGTAAGTTAAAGGGCTGGATTCTCCGATTTGGAGACTATGTCCCTCAGCGGCGTGAAAACGGTGGTATTTTACGCAAGGAAAACTGTTGCAAAACGGCCACTGATTCCCTGTTTTGCTGGGGGCTGGCAGGGAGGCAGCGTCGAGCACCCACCTCAAAGTTGCCAATAAGGCCTGGAGAATTGTCAGGTCCATGGCTGCACATGTGCACGGCGGAGGCCTGGAGCGGCTGCGCCATGCTTCATGGCGGATGCCGCTCGCGGACTAGGCCCACAAAATAGTACCCCTTCGGCCAGCTTGCTCGCCCCGGACTGCCTGACCACAGTGCCCCCATCCCCGAATAAACCATTGGGAACTCGGCCAGTCGGAGACGATGCATCGTGGGGCGTGCCTCAACCATTGTACGGAGGCTGGGAATACGGAGTGAGGCGCATTCTGCACCGCGAAAGCAGCGCCGTCCCCGATTTTGGCGTCATCGGGGATTCGCCCCTCCGTCGCTGAGCGAGATTTCAGCGTCGGGGTCGGAGAATCCGCTAGGGGATGGTTTAGCACACTGGGCTAAATCGCTGGCGTTGAAAGCAGACCAAGGCAGGCCAGCAGCACGGTTCAATTCCCGTACCAGCCTCCCCGAACAGGCACTGGAATGTGGCGACTAGGGGATTTTCACAGTAAGTTCATATTACCACCAAATGAAGAGGTGCTACACAGGACTTGTCAAAAGCATTTGTGGGACATTGTATTCGAGAGATTACCGAGGATGGCAGGACATATATCTCACCTCCTGGACATGCGCTTTGCCAGAGTGGACAACTCCTGGGCTGGAGCGAAAGGGACTGTGAGTGACTTAGTCTGGTGAGAGACATTGTTTGTTGTGACAGTAAGCGATTTAAATTTCATTTCATTTCCAGCCCGAGGTTTTTTCTTTTACTTAAGCACTGTTGTAACTGTTAACTGTAAAGCTATTTCTTTGTTGCTCATGAAGTTAATTCTGGATTTAAATTTAAGCCTGTTTTCACCTAAAAGATACCGATGAGTCAGTGTTATCAGTTCTGTGGTGCAGTAATATTTCCTCACTCACAGTTTTATAAATTGCTACTAATTGCCTTCTCATCTGTGATCCTGACATATTTCAATGTGCTGTACATTCTTTCAGAGCGCCTTACAGGCCTTCAATAAATATTCCTTCTTACCACTTAAACTTAGGACTGGATTTTCCAACCCCACCATCATGGGAATCATTGCGGGCAGCTTGGAAAATTCCAGCCTTAGTTCATCTGGCCCCATGCAGCAAGTCTCTCACCAGACTAAGTCACTCACAGTCCCTTTCGCTCCAGCCCAGGAGTTGTCCACTCTGGCAAAGCGTATGTCCAGGAGGTGAGATATATGTCCTGCCATCCTCGGTAATCTCTCGAACACAATGTCCCACAAATGCTTTTGACAAGTCCTGTGTAGCACCTCTTCATTTGGTGTTAATATCTCTCCATGTGATGCCCAGGATCTTACATGGGCACAGCTAGGGAATGAGGTCCAACTTACATGATTCCTTTGATATCCTCTTATCTCAGTGGGGGCCTATGTTCCTCCGCGCCGGCCCCGATGCAGCATGGCGGAGACCTACAGGGGCCGGCACAGAGAAACATAGGCGACGGCAACCCACGCGCATGTGCAAAGCCGCCGTGGCGCGCATGCGTGAACTCGCCGTGGCGCACATGCGCGGACTCACGGCACCCGTCCTGATGCCCGTATCAGCAGCTGGAGCAGCGTAAAGCTCTCCAGTGCCGTGCTGGCCCCCTGTGCTGCGCAGGATTGCTGACCCTAGTGGCCAGATGATGCCGTCGTAAAACGCTCCGGCGTTTACAACAGCGTCAACACTTTGCCCCAGGATTGGAGAATCCTGCCCTAAATCTTTCCAAGATCTCGTTAGTCTGCATCTTGCAGTGGTCGTCAAACTTCGCGATTATCATAATAAATTTGCTTTTGTACTCCCCTTCAGTGAATATAAACGAGTTGTAAATTACAATAGATTGCTGACCTTCGGCGGACAGTAGCAGTGCTACTTTTCCAGCTTCAGAAGCAGTGGTTAAACCGTGCATTTCCAAATAAATTTGGAACTGCTGCTTAAAAACTTTCCAATTTGAGTTAAGATTACCGGTAGTTTTTAGTTGACGTGGAGCTTGAACGTGGTCCATTCAGTTGATTGTTCGTCGAGGATCCTAATGCTGCGAAGCCTTCCAAAGTCAAATAGTTGGTACGGATTTTCTTGTTTTCTTTCCAATTCTTGTCTAATCTTACTGGTAATCTTTCTTGAACTTATTAAACCTGGTACCATGTTAATGTTACTCACGTGCTTTATCCCAAGGTGCTCTTAAACTTGATGTTAATAAACACTCGGAGTCGTCCAATGAAAGCAAATAATTTATTGAGTAACTAAACAATTAACTTGTGAGTTAATTGTTTTCATCAATAAAAGTATTTATCAATACGTTTTCTAGCTATAAAATAAGCTAGATAGAATAAGAATAAACTATGATTAACTATACTTGCAATCTGAGCTAACTCTATCCACCTCTAGTCTCTAGTCACAGTACACACGAAGAGGCCGGAACTCAGATTGAGTCTGTCTTTATACCCCTGGCTGATGCTGCCCTCTAGTGATCATTTAGCTGTAATGGCTATACATTAACCCCTTATGTATATACAGATACACAGATCACGACAGACGCAAACTCCCTGCCTGCCTTCCTCTCTGTAGTAGCACCTTTCTAATTCTGGGCAACTTCCCTCCCCACATGAACGAGGTAATCATCCCTTCAATCTCTGGAAAATTGTCAGGCATTGGAAAATAAACTGAAATCACGGCAACATGTTCATTTTAACTGCCTGTACCCGACCAGCCAGTGATAGAGGGAGACTATCCCATCTTGCCAGATCAGCTTTCACCCTCCCCACCAAACTAGAAATGTTGTACCTACGGAACACCCACCCCCCAACTCCCGGGCAAGACACCAGAAAATATTCACTCTTGTCTAGATTTAATTTGTACCCCGAGAAAGACGCAAACACCCGAAGCAGCTCCAATATTCCCCCTACTGATATCCTCGGGTCCGATACATATAACAACAGGTCGTAGGCATACAAGGGCACCCTATGCTCTATCCACCCCCGTACTATCCCTTTCCATACCCCCGAACATAATGCGATGGCCAATGGCTCCATTGCGAGTGTAAACAGCAGGGGGGGGCACATAGGACATCCCTGCCTAGTCCCACGGTGGAGAGGAAAGTATTCTGAGCTGATGTTATTTGTGCGGACACTCGGTCTGGGCTCCTTATACAGTAGCTTTACTCAGTCTACAAATCGTGGTTCAATCCCAAACCGCTCCAGAACTGCCATCAAGTACCCCCATTCTACCTGTGTCCAATGCCACAACCACCTCTGTTTCCTTCCCCTTCTCCGATGCCATAACCACGTTCAATACCCTCCTAATGTTTGAAAACAGCTGCCTCCCTCTGACAAACCCTGTCTGATCTTCACCTATTACCTTCGGGAGGCACTCCTTCAGCCTACCCGCCAGTACCTTTGCCAATATCTTTGAGTCCACATTCAGAAGTGATATGGGCCTATATGACCCACACTCCGTCGGATCCTTATCTCTTTTAAGCAACAGGGAAATCGATGCCTGCCCCAAGGTTTGTGGCAGCACCCCCTTCCCTATCATCTCTTCAAACATCCCCACCATCAGCGGTACCAGCTTATCTTTGAATTTTTTATAATATTCCATCGGAAACCCATCCGGCCCTGCCACCTTCCCCGACTGCATCCTCCCAATCGCCTCCTTTATCTCCTGTTCCCCTATTGCCCCTTCTAATGTACTCCAGCCCATCCAGAAATTCCTGCATCTCCCAGCCTCCCCCAGGTGGCTCTGACCTGTACAACCTCTCATAGAATTCCTTATTAACCTGATCTGGAGCTACCACCAATTAACCTGCCCTGTTCCCCGCACCTGGACAATTTCCCTTGCCGCAGCATCCCTCCGGAGCTGACCCGCCTTCTGTCCATGCTCGTAAACTGCATCCCTTGCTCGCCTCAATTGGCATACCGCCTTCCTGGTAGATAGTCGGTCGAAGCTCGCCTGTAGTTCCTTCCTCTGTTCCAACTTCGCTGGGTCCCCACCTTCTGCATAACTCCTATCTACCTCCAGCATCTCATCTATTACCCTCTGACGCTCCAGCCTCTCCTCTTTGTCCACCCTAGCCTTAAACAAAATTATCTCACCCCTCACTACCGCCTTTAGAGCCTTTAGAGCTTCCCAGACAACCGCCTTCGACACCTCACCCGTGCAGTTGAAACCTACATATTCCTCAATTACTTTTTCAATTTTGCCACAGAATCCACGGTCCCCCAACAGTCCCACATCTAACTTCCACCCCGGCCGCTGTACCAGCCCCTTCTCCAGTATCGTATCCACCCAGTGCGGAGCATGATCTGATATTACAATTGCCGAGTATTCCGACCCCTTAACCCCATCCAGCAGCGCTTTCCCCACCATGAAAAAGTCGATCCGTGAGTATACCTCATAGACTGCTGAGAGAAACGAGTACTCCCGTTCCCTCGGGTGCAGAAACCTCCAAGGGTCCACCCCTCCCATTTCCACCATTGGCCCAGCCAACGGCTTCGCCCCCCCCCCCCCCCCCCCCCCCACCCCCACCCCACTATCAATTTGTGTGACTCCAAGGTGGGATGGCCCCACACACCTTCTTCGCGAATCCCACATCATCCCAATTGGGACCTGTGATGAATGTTATCAGTAGCTGTTATAATGGTATCTTACCTTTAATGCGTTGGCCCTTTAAGACCGGGCTTGGAACTCTGGGGGACTCCGCCTCTGGCTCCTCCCCCAGGAAACGGTATATCGGATGGGGCTCACTCGGCAGCATGTGATGAGCACACGCTGCTGTACAGTTCTCAGATGATTAAAGCCTTTGAATCATCTATCTTCTCTCCTGTGTCGTGATTGAGGGTATCTCAATTGAATCATCTGACACATCAAGATGGACAGCGCTCTAAAGCCGGAGAAACTCAACCTGGACGCCCGGTCTCCGGAAGCCCCGGAAATGTTTTAATATTGGCTGCGGTGTTTTGAGGACTATATTGACTCCTCAGCGACTGATGTCGACGGCGCTCGCAAGCTGCGTTTACTACATGCCCGGGTGGGCCACCGACTCTCCTCTGCGATCGAGAACGCTGCAAATTCCGAAGCTGCGGTCGAGATACTGACAAAACGCTTCGTGAAGCCGATTAATGAGGTACACGCCAGACATTTGCTCTCAACCTGCAGCCAGCATTCCGGAGAAACTCTGGACGAGTACGTGGAGAGACTCACTGTGCTCGCGAGGAACTGCAACCATGAAGCAGTGATGGCAGAAACCCACATGAACTTGCATATTCGCGATGCCTTTGCGTCCGGTATCAGGTCCTCGTACATCCGGCAGCGGCTCCTAGAAGATGGGGCAAAGGATCTCCAAGGCACGGTAACGCTCGCCTCTTCCCTAGAAAAGGCCCACCGTAACCTCCGGACATACTCCACGGACCATGCAAACCCCCCTCGATCCCCTCCAGACCCGGCCACGCTGTAATAGTACCTTACCTTTAATGCGTTGGCCCTTTAAGACCGGGCTTGGAACCCTGGTGGACTCCGCCTCTGGCTCCGCCCCCAAGAAACAGTATATAGGATTGGGCTCACGCGGCAGCATGTGATGAGCACACTTCTTGGCTGCTGTACAGTTCTCAGATGATTAAAGCCATTGAATCATCTATCTTCTCTCCTGTGTCATGATTGTTGGGTATCTTAGGACCGTGCACACTTACCAGCACCACTAACCTCCTCTCCAGCGCCCCTGTCACAATCACATATCTACCCCCCTGATCTGCCACCACCTTCTCCATCTGGAAGCGTATCCTTTTGCTGACCATTACCGCTACCCCTCGAGCCCTTCCGTCAAATCCAGAGTGAAACACCTGACTAACCCAGCCCTTTTAAAATCTCACCATGTCCTTCACCCTCAAGTGAGTCTCATGCGGCATTGTTACGTTGGCCTTCGAACTTTTAAGGTGCACCAGCACCTTTGACCTTTTAACTGGACCTCCCAAACCCCTCACGTTCCACATGTCCATCGTAACTGGGGAGTCTCTCACCCACCCACCCTTCTTATCCACCAACATCATACCATTGGGTCATGACCCATGAGCCTGACCCACCAGTATCCATTATCAAAATCAAACCTCCTCCCCCCTCCCAGAATCCCCTCCTGCACTTCACCTCTAAAAAATCTCACCCAGTATCGATCCCCCCCCCCCCCCCCCCCCCCGCTCGCCTCGTAAGTCCATGGAAACCTGCTACCCAGTCTCCAATGTCCGCAGCCCTCCTCTCACTTCACCTCCGTTCACGAGCCAATTTTAATTAGCTAGCACGGGTGCCCCCCCACCCACCCCCCCGCCCCACCCACCAAGGCAAACTGCCCCCTCCCACCCAGTTCCAGAAGAAAAAGAAAAACAATCTAACCCATACAATTCAATAAAACAATATATAACCATTGCAACAAAAAAAAGAACAAAAATGCCAATCAAACCAAACAAAAACTTAAATTCTATAACAATGTGGAGTCAAGTAAGTTACAGTATAGGTCAATGAAAAGAAAGTTTTTTAAAAATATATTTTTTATTATCCTCCTTTTTCATATTTTCTCCATAATTTGCACCCAACAATAAACAATCATCAGTAACGAATATAATGTCAGTCCCCATATCAATAACAATGATCCCATCCATCACCAAACCCAAGACATTAGCCCACATGTTAACATAAACAAATGACAAAAAGGAATCAGGAAAAACCCATATTCACCATTAACACATACAGTCCCTCACCCCCCAACCCTCCCAGCCGCCCCCCTAATGTTCAGTGTTGGGGCCACAGCTGTTCTCTTTATATATTAACGATCTAGATGACGGGACTGGGGGCATTCTGGCCATGTTTGCTGATGATACAAAGATAGGTGGAGGGGCAGGTAGTATTGAGGAGGTGGGGAGGCTGCAGAAAGATTTAGACAGTTTAGGAGAATGGTCCAAGAAGTGGCTGATGAAATTCAACGTGGGCAAGTGCGAGGTCTTGCACTTTGGAAAAAAGAATAGAGGCATGGACTATTTTCTAAACGGTGACAAAATTCATAATGCTAAAGTGCAAAGGGACTTGGGAGTCCTAGTCCAGGATTCTCTAAAGGTAAACTTGCAGGTTGAGTCCGTAATTAAGAAAGCAAATGTAATGTTGTCATTTATCTCAAGAGGCTTGGAATATAAAAGCAGGGATGTACTTCTGAGGCTTTATAAAGCACTAGTTAGGCCCCATTTGGAATACTGTGAGCAATTTTGGGCCCCAACCTCAGGAAAGACATACTGGCACTGGAGCGGGTCCAGCGGAGATTCACACGGATGATCCCAGGAATGGTAGGCCTAACATATGATGAACGTCTGAGGATCGTGGGATTATATTCATTGGAGTTTAGGAGGTTGAGGGGAGATCTAATAGAAACTTACAAGATAATGAATGGCTTGGATAGGATGGACGTAAGGAAGTTGTTTCCATTAGCAGGGGAGACTAGGACAGCCTTAGAATAAAAGGGAGTCACTTTAGAACAGAGATGAGGAGAAATTTCTTCAGCCAGAGAGTGGTAGGTCTGTGGAATTCAGTGCCACAGAGGGCGGTGGAGGCCGGGATGTTGAGTGTCTTTAAGACAGAAATTGATAAATTCTTGATTTCTCGAGGAATTAAGGGCTATGGGGAGAGAGCTGGTAAATGGAGTTGAAATCAACCATGATTGAATGGTGGAGTGGACTCGATGGGCCGAATGGCCTTACTTCCGCTCCTATGTCTTATGGTGAGCCAATTCTCGAAAGTGCATCATGAATAACACCCATGAATTGTAGAACCCCTCCATACTTCCCCTCAGTTCAAATTTGACCTTTTCAAGCTTCAAGAAATATAGCAGGTCCCCCCGCTACGCCAGGGCACAGGGTGGAGAGGTTGATCTCCACCCTAACAGGATCCGCCTTCAAGCGATCAACGAGGCGAAGGCTACAACATCTGCCACCGCGCCCGTTTCCAACCCCGGCTGATCCAACACCCCAAACATGGCCTCCCGAGGGCCCGGATCCAGTTTCACGTGCACCACTTTAGAGATTAGCCTAAAAACCTCCTTCCAGTAATCCTCTAGCTCTGGATAGGACCAAAACATATAAAAGGGATTTGCCCCCCCCCCCCACCGCAACGTTCACACACATCTTCTACACCCTCAAAGAGCCGGTGTGCGCTATACACCACCTTCAACTGTATCAGCCCCAACCTCACGCACGAGGTGGAGGCATTCACCCTCCGGAGCACCTCACACCAGAACCCCTCCTCCATACCCTCTCCCAACTCTTCCTCCCACTTTGCTTTGATCCCTTCCAGTGGTGCCTTCGCCTCTTTCCAAAATAACCCTGTAAACCGCTGACACTACCCCCTTCTCCAGTCCTCCTGTCGTCAGCACCTCTTCCAGCAATGTGGAAGCCGGCTCTACTGGGAAGCTCTGCATCTCCTTTCTGGCAAAATCTCGAACCTGCATGTATCTAAATATTTCCCCGTGCACCAGCCCATACTACGCTCCCAGCTCCTTCAATCCTGCAAAACGATCCCCAAGAAACAAATCTTTTAGTGTCCTCATTCCTTTCTCCTCCCAGCTCAAAAAATTTCCATCCCACATCCCTCGCTCAAATCTATGATTCCCCCGAATCGGCATTTCCCTTGACCCTGCCCCCAACGCGAAATGCTGTCGAAACTGCCTCCAAATTCTCAACAAAGCTATCACCCTGGGGCCATCGGGAGTGGCGCTATCGCTAGAGTCTTCAATCCAGACCACTCTCCAAACTCCAATCTTATCCATTGGGAGTCAAGCCTTCTGACCCTGCTCCTAACCTTCTCCACATTCGCCGCCCAGTAATAATACATCAGGTTCGGAAAACCCAAACCCCCTGGCTGCCTTCCTCACTGTAGTAGCACCCTTTTAATTCAGCCACCTTTCCTCCCCATATGAACGAGGTAAGCATCTCTTCAATCTCTATAAAAGTGCCTTTGGCAGGAAAATCGGCAAGCTTTGAAAAATAAACAAGAATCGCGGCAGGACATTTTTTCATTGTGCTGTACATTTATTCATTGCACTGTACATTTTTTCATTGCTTTGTACATTTTTTCATTGCGCTGTACATTTATTCATTGCGCTGTACATTTATTCATTGTGCTGTACATTTATTCATTGCTCTGTACATTTATTCCCATCTCTGTAAATTGATTCATTGCCCTGTAAGTTTATTCATTGCCCTGTACATTTATTCACTGCTCTGTACATTTATTCACTGCTCTGTACATTTATTCACTGCTCTGTACATTTATTCATTACCTTGTACATTTATTCACTGCTCTGTACATTTATTCATTACCCTGTACATTTATTCACTGCTCTGTACATTTATTCATTGCACTTTTCATTTATTCACTGCTTTGCACATTTATTCATTGTGCTGTACATTAATTCGTTGTGCTGCACATTTATTAATTGCCCTGTACATTTATTCATTGTGCTGTACATTTATTCATTACCCTGTACATTTATTCACTGCTCTGTACATTTATTCATTACCCTGTACATTTATTCACTGCTCTGTACATTTATTGATTGCACTTTTCATTTATTCACTGCTTTGCACATTTATTGATTGTGCTGTACATGAATTTGTTGTGCTGCACATTTATTCATTGCCCTGTACATTTATTCATTGCACTATATAATTAATCATAGTGCTGTACTTTTATTCATTGCCCTGTATATTTATTCATTGCTCTGTCTAGTTATTCATTGTGCTGTACATTTATTCATTGCTCTGTACATTTATTCATTGTGCTGTACATTTTTTCATTGTGCTGTACATTTATTAATTGTTCTGCACATTTATTCATTGCCTTGTACATTTATTCATTGCGCTGTATAATTATTCATTGTGCTGTACATTTATTAATTGTTCTGCACATTTATTCATTGCTCTGTACATTTATTTATTGTGCTGTATAATTATTCATTGCCCTGTACATTTATTCATTGCCCTGTATATTTATTCATTGCTCTGTCTAGTTATTCATTGTTCTGTACATTTATTCATTACGCTGTATAATTATTCATTGCACTGTACATTTATTCATTGTTCTGCACATTTATTCATTGCGCTGTATAATTATTCATTGCACTGTACATTTTTTCATTGTGCTGTACATTTATTCATTGTTCTGCACATTTATTCATTGCCTTGTACATTTATTCATTGCGCTGTATAATTATTCATTGTGCTGTACATTTATTCATTGTTCTGCACATTTATTCATTGCTCTGTACATTTATTTATTGCTCTGTCTAGTTATTCATTGCCCTGTACATTTATTCATTGCCCTGTATATTTATTCATTGCTCCGTCTAGTTATTCATTGTTCTGGACATTTATTCATTGCTCTGTACATTTATTCATTGTTCTGCACATTTATTCATTGCTCTGTAGATTTATTTATCGTTCTGCACATTTATTCATTGCTCTGTACATTTATTCATTGCGCTGTATAATTATTCATTGTGCTGTACATTTATTCATTGTTCTGCACATTTATTCATTGCGCTGTATAATTATTCATTGCACTGTACATTTTTTCATTGTGCTGTACATTTATTCATTGTTCTGCACATTTATTCATTGCCTTGTACATTTATTCATTGCGCTGTATAATTATTCATTGTGCTGTACATTTATTAATTGTTCTGCACATTTATTCATTGCTCTGTACATTTATTTATTGCTCTGTCTAGTTATTCATTGCCCTGTACATTTATTCATTGCCCTGTATATTTATTCATTGCTCCGTCTAGTTATTCATTGTTTTGTACATTTATTCATTGCTCTGTACATTTATTCATTGTTCTGCACATTTATTCATTGCTCTGTAGATTTATTTATCGTTCTGCACATTTATTCATTGCTCTGTACATTTATTCATTGCGCTGTATAATTATTCATTGTGCTGTACATTTATTCATTGTTCTGCACATTTATTCATTGCGCTGTATAATTATTCATTGCACTGTACATTTTTTCATTGTGCTGTACATTTATTCATTGTTCTGCACATTTATTCATTGCCTTGTACATTTATTCATTGCGCTGTATAATTATTCATTGTGCTGTACATTTATTCATTGTTCTGCACATTTATTCATTGCCTTGTACATTTATTCATTGCGCTGTATAATTATTCATTGTGCTGTACATTTATTCATTGTTCTGCACATTTATTCATTGCTCTGTACATTTATTTATTGCGCTGTATAATTATTCATTGCCCTGTACATTTATTCATTGCCCTGTATATTTATTCATTGCTGTGTATAGTTATTCATTGTGTTGTACATTTATTCATTGTTCTGTACATTTATTCATTGCCCTGTACATTTATTCATTGCGCTGTACATTTATTCATTGTGATGTACATTTATCCATTGCCCTGTACATTTATCCATTGCCCTGTACATTTATCCATTGCACTGTACATTTATTCACTGCTCTGTATATTTATTCATTGTGATGTACATTTATTCATTGTGATGTACATTTATCCATTGCCCTGTACATTTATCCATTGCCCTGTACATTTATCCATTGCACTGTACATTTATTCACTGCTCTGTATATTTATTCATTGCACTGTATAGTAATTCATTGTGCTGTACATTTATTCATTGTGCTGTACATTTATTCATTGTGCTGTACATTTATTCATTGCGCTGTACATTTATTCATTGCTCTGTACATTTATTCAATGTGCTGTCCATTTATTCATTGCGCTGTACATTTATTCATTGCTCTGTACATTTATTCATTGCTCTGTACATTTATTCATTGTGCTGTACATTTATTCATTGCTCTGTACGTTTATTCATTGCTCTGCATGTTTATTCAATGTTCTGTCCATTTATTCAATGTGCTGTCCATTTATTCAATGTGCTGTCCATTTATTAATTGCGCTGTCCATTTAGTCATTGCTTTGTATATTTATTCATTGCGTGCTACATTTATTCATTGCGCTGTACATTTATTCATTGTGCTGTACATTTATTCATTGCTCTGTACATTTATTCAATGTGCTGTCCGTTTATTCATTGTGCTGTACATTTATTCATTGTGTTGTACATTTATTCATTGTGCTGTACATTTATTCATTGCGCGCTACATTTATTCATTGTGCTGTACATTTATTCATTGTGCTGCACATTTATTCATTGTGCTGTACATTTATTCATTGTGCTGTACAGTTATTCATTGCTTTGTACATTTATTCAATGTGCTGTCCGTTTATTCATTGTGCTGTACATTTATTCTTTGCTACATTTATTCATTGCGCGCTACATTTATTCATTGCGCGCTACATTTATTCATTGTGCTGTACATTTATTCATTGTGCTGTACATTTATTCATTGTGCTGTACATTTATTAATTGCGCGCTACATTTATTCATTGTGCTGTACATTTATTCATTGTGCTGCACATTTATTCATTGTGCTGTACATTTATTCATTGTGCTGTACAGTTATTCATTGCTTTGTACATTTATTCATTGCACTGCTGTTTATTCATTGTTTTCTGCATTTATTCAATGCGCTGTACATTTATTCAATGCGCTGTACATTTATTCAATGATCTGTACATTTATTCATTGCTCTGTACATTTCTTCATTGCCCTGTATGTTTCTTCCTTGCTTTGCACATTTATTCATTGCCCTGTACATTTTTTCATTGCCCTGTATGTTTCTTCCTTGCTTTGCACATTTATTCATTGCCCTGTACACGTCTTCATTGCCCTGTACATTTCATCCTTGCTTTGCACATTTATTCATTGCCTTGTACATTTCTTCATTGCCCTGTATGTTTCTTCGTTGCTTTGCACATTTATTCATTGCCCTGTACATGCCTTCATTGCCCTTTATGTTTCTTCCTTGCTTTGCACATTTATTCATTGCCCTGTACATTTCTTCATTGCCCTGTATGTTTCTTCATTTCCCTGTATGTTTCTTCATTTCCCTGTATGTTTCTTCATTGCCCTGTATGTTTCTTCATTGTCCTGTATGTTTCTTCATTGTCCTGTATGTTTCTTCATTGTTCTGTACATTTATTCATTGCCCTGTACATGTCTTCATTGTGCTGTATGTTTCTTCATTGCCCTGTATGTTTCTTCATTGCCCTGTACATGTCTTCATTGTGCTCCAAGTTTCTTCATTGCTCTGTACATTTATTCATTGCCCTGTACATGTCTTCATTGTGCTGTATGTTTCTTCATTGCTCTGTACATTTATTCATTGCCCTGTACATGTCTTCATTGTGCTGTATGTTTCTTCATTGCCCTGTATGTTTCTTCATTGCCCTGCATGTTTGTTCATTGCCCTGTACGTTTGTTCATTGCCCTGAATGTTTCTTCATTGTCCTGTATGTTTCTTCATTGCTCTGTACATTTATTCATTGCGCTGCAAATTTATTCATTGCTCTGTGCAGTTACTCATTGTGCTGATATTTTATACATTGCCCTTAATATTTATTCATTGTGCTGCATATTTATTCATTGTACTGTATATTTATTCATTGAGCTGTACATTTATTCATTGCATTGTACATTTATTCACTGCATGTTAATTTATACATTGCCCTGTATATTTATTCATAGTGCTGTACATTTATTCATTGTGCTGTACATTTATTCATTGCACTTTACGTTTATTCATTGTTTTCAACATTTATTCATTATGCTGTACCTTTACTCATGGCATTGTACATTTATTCATATCTCTGTATATTTATTCATTGTTTCATTTATTAATTTTGCTGTTGACGTATTCATTACACTGTACATTTATTCATATCCCTGTATAATTATTAATTACTGTGCACATATATTCATTGTGCTGTACATATAGTCAATGTGCTGAATGTTAACTCATTACTCTGTACATTCCTTCATTGCTCTGTATATTAATTCATTACACTGTACATTTCTTCATTGCCCTGTATATTAATTATTTCCACTGTACATTTATTCATTCTGATGTACATTTATTCACTGCACTGGTGTGTGAATCAGTTGAGCCATGTCAAACCTGCCCAATTTAAGAAAGGGTTTAAAAGTGCACTCATATTGATTTCTGAACATGAGCTGTGAGGAGACCAAATCCGTTGAGACGCACAGACAGGGTGAGCTTTAAACATGGAAAATTGAAGCAGATTGAGAATTGAATAGATGTGTCTTTCCCTCTTCTCTGTTTTATAATTTTAGTTGTCCAGTTAAAATAGTAATAAGCAGCTGTCCCACGAGATAGCTGAGTGACAGGTAACTGTCCATCACCTGAAGTCACGAGGTGTTGATTACACTCTTTTGATATTCAACTGGTCTGTGAGACATTCCTTCATGGCATTTAACATTCCTTCACTGTGTTTCACATTCCTAAGTGTATTTTACATTCCTAAAGCGTGTTTCACATTCCTCAGTGTCCGTACATTCCTTCAGTGTGTTTTCTTTCTGGTCAGTGTGTTTTACATTCCATCAGGGTGTTTTACATTCCTTCAGTGTGTTTTCCGTTTCTTCAGTGTGTTTTAATTTTCATAGGTGAGTTTTGCAGTCCTTCAGTGTATTTTTACATGCCTTCAGTGTGTTTTACATTCCTTCAGTGTATTTTACATTGCATCGGTGTGTTCTACATTCCTTCAATGTGTTTTCTGTTCTTTCAGCGTGTTTTACAGTCCTTCAGTATGTTTTCCATTCCTTCAGTGTGTTTTACTTTCCTTCAGTGTGTTTTACTTTCCTTTAGTGTGTTTTACATTCCTTCAGTGTGTTTTACATTCCTTCAGTGTGTTTTACTTTCCTTCAGTGTGTTTTACATTCCTTCAGTGTGTTTTACATTCCTTCACTGTGCTTTATATTCCTTCAGCGTGTTTTACATTCCTTCAGTATATTTTACATTCCTTCAGTGTGTTTTACATTCCTTCAGTGTGTTTTACATTCGTTCAGTGTGTTTTACATTACTTCAGTGTGTTTTACTTTCCTTCAGTGTGTTTTACATTCGTTCAGTGTGTTTTACTTTCCTTCAGTGTGTTTTACATTCATTCAGTATGTTTTACATTCCTTCAGTGTCTTTTACATTCCTTCAGTGTGTTTTACATTCCATCAGTGTGTTTTCCATTCCTTCAGCGTGTTTTACATTCCTTCAGTATGTTTTCCATTCCTTCAGCGTGTTTTACATTCCTTCAGTGTGTTTTGCATTCATTCAGTATGTTTTACATTCCTTCAGTGTGTTTTACATTCCTTTAGTGTGTTTAACATTCCTTTAGTGTGTTTACATTCCTCCAGTATGTTTTCCATTCCTTCAGTGTGTTTTACATTCCTTCAGTGTGTTTTACATTCGTTCAGTGTGTTTTACATTACTTCAGTGTGTTTTACTTTCCTTCAGTATGTTTTACGTTCCTTCAGCGTGTTTTACATTCCTTCAGTGTGTTTTACATTCGTTCAGTGTGTTTTACATTCCTTCAGTATATTTCACATTCCTTCAGCGTGTATTACATTCCTTCAGTATATTTTACATTCCTTCAGCGTGTTTTACATTCCTTCAGTGTGTTTTACATTCCTTCAGTATATTTTACATTCCTTCACTGTGTTTTACATTCCTTCAGTATGTTTTCCATTCCTTCAGCGTGTTTTACATTCCTTCAGTATATTTTACATTCCTTCACTGTGTTTTACATTCCTTCAGTATGTTTTACATTCCTTCAGTGTGTTTTACATTCCTTTAGTGTGTTTAACATTCCTTCAGTGTGTTTACATTCCTCCAGTATGTTTTACATTCCTTCAGAGTGTTTTACATTCCTTCAGTGTGTTTTCCATTCCTTCAGCATGTTTTACATTCCTTCAGCGTGTTTTACATTCCTTTCGTGTGTTTTACGTTTTTTCAGTGTGTTTTGCAGTCCTTCAGTATGTTTTACATTCCTTCACTGTGTTTTACATTCCTTCACTGTGTTTTCCATTCCTTTAATGTGTTTTCCATTCCTTCAGCGTGTTTTACATTCCTTCAGTGTGTTTTCCATTCCTTCAGTGTGTCGTACATTCCTTCAGTATGTTTTACGTTCCTTCAGTGTTTTCCATTCCTTCAGCGTGTTTTACATTCCTTCAGTGTGTTTTCCATTCCTTCAGTGTGTTTTACGTTCCTTCAGTGTGTTTTACATTCCTAGAGTATGTTTTACATTCCTTCAGAGTGTTTTACATTCCTTCAGTATGTTTTCCATTCCTTCAGTGTGTTTTACATTCCTTCAGTATGTTTTCCATTCCTTCAGTGTGTTTTACATTCCTTCAGTATGTTCTCCATTCCTTCAGTATATTATACATTCCTTCAGTGTGTTTTACATTCCAAAAGTGTGTTTTACACTCCTTCAGCATGTTTAACATTCCTTCAGTATTTTAAATTCTTTCAGTGTATCATATTTTCCTTCAGTGTGTTTTGCATTCCAATAGTATGTTTTACATTCCTTCAGTGTGATTTACGTTCCTACAGTATCTTTTACATTCCTTCAGTGTGTTTTACTGTCTTTCAGTATGTTTTACATTCTTTCATTGTGTTTTACATCCCTTCAGTGTGTTGTACATTCCTTCATTGTGTTTTATATTCGTTCATTGTGTTTGTACATTCCTTCAGTTTGTTTACATACCTTCAATGTGTTTTACATTCCTTCTGTGTTGCGGTTGGAGAAGCATGGTAGCAAAGTTCATCGCACATTTGCTTCACAGCTCCAGGGTATTCTTGGCTTTTGTGACTATCTGTTTGGAGTCTGGAGGTTCTCTCTGTGTCCCTGAACAGGCACCGGATAGTGGCGACTAGGATCTGTTCACAGTAACCTCATTGCAGTGTTAATTGAAGCCTACTTGTGACAATAAAGATTATTGCAAAGATGATTCTTGACAGGAGCGAGAGTAACAGGGTAGTTGTTATGGGGGACTTTAACTTTCCAAATATTGACTGGAAATACTATAGTTCGAGTACTATAGATGGGTCAGTTTTTGTGCAGTGTGTGCAGGAGGGTTTTCTGACACAGTATGTAGACAGGCCAACAAGGGGCAAGGCCACATTGGATTTGGTACTGGGTAATGAACCCGGCCAGGTGTTAGATTTAGATGTAGGTGAGCACTTTGGTGATAGTGATCACAACTCGGTTATGTTTACTTTAGCAATGGGCAGGGATAGGTATATACCGCAAGGCAAGAATTATAGCTGGGGGAAAGGCAATTATGATGCTATTCGGCAAGATTTAGGATGTATAGGATGGGGAAGGAAACTGCAGGGGATGGGTACAATCGAAATGTGGAGCTTTTTCAAGGAACAGCTACTGCGTGTCCTTGATAAGTATGTACCTGTCAGGCAGGGAGGAAGTTGTCGAGCAAGGGAACCGTGGTTTACTAAGGAAGTTGAAGCACTTGTCAAGAGGAAGAAGAAGGCTTATATTAGGATGAGACATGAAGGCTCAGTTAGGGCACTTGAGAGTTACAAGTTAGCCAGGAAGGACCTAAAGGGAGAGTTAAGAAGAGCGAGGAGAGGACACGAAAAGTCGTTGGCGGATAGGATCAAGGAAAACCCTAAGGCTTTCTATAGGTATATCAGGAACAAAAGAATGACTAGAGTAAGATTAGGGCCAATCAAGGATAGTAGTGGAAAGTTGTGTGTGGAATCAGAGGAGATAGGGGAAGCATTAAATGGATATTTTTCGTCAGTGTTTACACTGGAGAAAGACAATGTTGCCGAGGAGAACACTCAGGTTCAGTCGACCAGGCTAGATGGAATTGAGGTTCAAAAGGAGGAGGTGTTAGCAATTTTGGAAAATGTCAAAATAGATAAGTCCCCTGGGCCAGATGGGATTTATCCTAGGATTCTCTGGGAAGCCAGGGAGGAGATTGCAGAGCCTTTGTCCTTGATCTTTATGTCGTCTTTGTCGACAGGAATAGTGCCGGAAGACTGGAGGATAGCAAATGTTGTCCCCTTGTTCAAGAAGGGGAGTAGAGACAACCCTGGTAATTATAGACCTGTGAGCCTTACTTCGGTTGTGGGTAAAATGTTGGAAAAGGTTATAAGAGATAGGGTTTATAATCATCTTGAAAAGAACAAGTTGATTAGCGATACTCAACACGGTTTTGTGAAGGGTAGGTCATGTCTCACAAACCTTATTGAGTTTTTTGAGAAGGTGACCAAACAGGTGGATCAGGGTAAAGCTGTTGATGTGGTGTATATGGATTTCAGTAAGGCGTTTGATAAGGTTCCCTACGGTAGGCTATTGCAGAAAATAAGGAAGTATGGAATTGAAGGTGATTTAGCGGTTTGGATCAGTAATTGGCTAGCTGAAAGAAGGTGGTTGATGGCAAATGTTCATCCTGGAGTTCAGTTACTAGTGGTGTACCGCAAGGATCTGTTTTGGGGCCACTGCTGTTTGTCATTTTTATAAATGACCTGGAAGAGGGTGTAGAAGGATGGGTTAGTAAATTTGCAGATGACACGAAGGTCGGTGGAGTTGTGGATAGTGCTGAAGGATATTATAGGATACAGAGGGACATAGATAAGCTGCAGAGCTGGGCTGAGAGGTGGCAGATGGAGTTTAATGCGGAAAAGTGTGAGGTGGTTCACTTTGGAAGGAGTAACAGGAATGCAGAGTACTGGGCTAATGGCAAGATTCTTGGTAGTGTAGATGAACAGAGAGATCTCGGCATCCAGGTACATAAATCCCTGAAAGTTGCCACCCAGGTTAATAGGGCTGTTAAGAAGGCATATGGTGTGCTAGCCTTTATAAGCAGGGGGATTGAGTTTCGGAACCACAAGGTCATGCTGCAGCTGTACATAACTCTGGTGCGGCCACACCTGGAGTACTGCGTGCAGTTCTGGTCACCACATTATAGGAAGGATGTGGAAGCTTTGGAAAGGGTTCAGAGGAGATTTACTAGGATGTTGCCTGGTATGGAGGGAAGGTCTTACGAGGAAAGGCTCAGGGAATTGAGGTTGTTTTCGTTAAAGAGGAGAAGGCTGAGAGGTGACTTAATAGAGACATATAAGATAGTCAGAGGGTTAGATAGGGTGGACAGTGAGAGTCTTTTTCCTCGGATGGTGATGACCAACACGAGGGGACATAGCTTTAAATTGAGGGGTGATAGATATAGGACAGATGTCAGAGGCAGTTTCTTTACTCAGAGAGTAGTAGGGGTGTGGAACGCCCTGCCTGCAATAGTAGTAGACTCGCCAACTTTAAGGGCATTTAAGTGGTCACTGGATAGACATATGGATGAAAATGGAATAGTGTAGGTCAGATAGGCTTCAGATGGTTTCACAGGTCGGCGCAACATCGAGGGCCGAAGGGCCCGTACTGCGCTGTAGTGTTCTATGTTCTATGTTCTATAAGAGGGCTTCAGTGTGTTTTACATTCCCGGCTTGGGTCACTATCTGTTTGGAGTCTGCACGTTCTCCCTGTGTCTGCGTGAGTTTTTCCAGGTGTTTCGGTTTACTCCCAAAGTTTCGAAATATGTCTCAAATATTCCTTCAGTGTGTTTTAAATTCCATTGGTGCATTTTACAGTCCTTCAGAGTATTTTCTATGTCTTCAGTGTGTTTTACAGGCCTTCAGTGTGTTTTACAAACTTTTATTCTGTTTAAGAGTCCTTGACTCTTAAAAGCTCGCACTTTTCAAGGACAGAAGCTCGCACTTTTCAAGGACACACATCCTGAGTGAGACTCATGCAGAGTGGGATTGCAACTTGGTAATTTGGTGCAGTGAGGTAATTTGGTGCAGAGTGTAAGGAGGTGCTTTTTAACCCTGGTAAGTGACTGGTAAGTAGTTTTTCTTTTCATTGTCTAATTTATTTATTTTTATTTTGAAATTGTTGTTGTATACGTTTACCTAAGATTTAAGACATGGCAGGAGATCCCAGACCCGTGTCATGCTCCTCGTGTGCGATGTGGGAGCTCAGGGACACGTCCACTGTCCCTGGCTCTTTCACGCACAAGAAGTGTGTTCAGTTGCAGCTCTTGTTCGACCGCTTGACGGCTCTGGAGCTGCGGATGGACTCACTTTGGAGCATCCGCGATGCTGAGGAGGTCATGGATAGCACGTTTAGCGAGTTGGTCACACCACAGGTGAAAGTTACTGAGGGAGATAGCAAATGGGTGACCAAAAGACAGAGCAAGAGTAGGAAGGCAGTGCAGGTGTCCCCTGCGGTCATCTCCCTGCAAAACAGATATACCGCTTTGGATACTGTTGAGGGAGATGGCTCACCAGGGGAAGGCAGCAGCAGCCAGGTTCATGGCACCGTGGCTGGCTCTGCTGCACAGAAGGGCAGGAAGAAAAATGGCAGGGCTATAGTGATAGGGGACTCGATTGTAAGGGGAATAGATAGGCGGTTCTGTGGATGCAATCGAGACTCCAGGATGGTATGTTGCCTCCCTGGTGCAAGGGTCAAGGATGTCTCAGAGCGGCTGCAGGACATTCTGGGGGGGGGAGGGTGAACAGCCAGCTGTCGTGGTGCACATAGGCACCAACGATATAGGTTAAAAAATGGGATGAGGTCCTACAAGCGGAATTCAGGGAGTTAGGAGTTAAACTAAAAAGTAGGACCTCAAAGGTAGTAATCTCAGGATTGCTACCAGTGCCACGAGCTAATCAGAGTAGGAATGTTAGGATAGATAGGATGAATGCGTGGCTCGAGAGATGGTGCAAGAGGGAGGGATTCAAATTCCTGGGGCATTGGGACCGGTTCTGGGGGAGGTGGGACCAGTACAAACCGGACGGTCTGCACCTGGGCAGGACTGGAACCGATGTCCTGGGGGGGTGTTTTCTAGAGCTGTTGGGGAGGGTTTAAACTAATGTGGCAGGGGGATGGGAACCGATGCAGGAAATTGGAAGGTAGTAAAACAGGGACAGAAGCAAAAGGAAGTAAGGGGAAAAGTGCAAGGGAGAGAAGACATAGTCAAAAATCTAAAAGGGCGACAGTACAAGGTACAGTGACTGAGGGGAGCTCAGTGAATAGGCCCAGTAATAACAAAAGGAATAAAACTGGATATGTTAAGATTCAAAACAGAGGTAAAAAAACCAACATAAGTGTACTTTACCTGAATGCTCGTAGTATTCGGAATAAAGTAAATGAGTTGATGGCGCAAATCATCGTAAATGACTATGATTTAGTGGCCATTACTGAAACATGGTTAAAGGATGGTCACGACTGGGAGTTAAATATCCGAGGGTATCAAACTATTCGGAAGGACAGAGTGGGTGGTAAGGGAGGTGGTGTTGCTCTGTTATTTAAGGATGACATCCGGGCAATAGTAAGAGATGACATCGGTGCTATGGAGGATAAGGTTGAATCCATTTGCGTGGAAATCAGGAATAGTAAGGCGAGAAAGTCACTGATAGGAGTAGTCTATCGGCCACCAAATAGTAACGTTATGGTGGGGCAGGCAATAAACAAAGAAATAACTGATGCATGTAGAAATGGTACAGCAGTTATCATGGGGGATTTTAATCTACATGTCGATTGGTTTAACCAGGTTGGTCAAGGCAACCTTGAGGAGGAGTTTATAGAATGTATCCGCGATAGTTTCCTAGAACAGTATGTAATGGAACCTACGAGGGAACAAGCGGTCCTAGATCTTGTCCTGTGTAATGAGACAGGATTGATTCATGATCTCATAGTTAGGGATCCTCTCGGAAGGAGCGATCACAATATGGTGGAATTTAAAATACAGATGGAGGGTGAGAAAGTAAAGTCAAATACTAGTGTTTTGTGTTTAAACAAAGGAGATTACAAGGGGATGAGAGAAGAACTAGCTAAGGTAGACTGGGAGCTAAGACTTTATGGTGGAACAGTTGAGGAGCAGTGGAGAACCTTCCAAGCGATTTTCCACAGTGCTCAGCAAAGGTTTATACCAACAAAAAGGAAGGACGGTAGAAAGAGGGAAAATGGACCGTGGATATCTAAGGAAATAAGGGAGAGTATCAAATTGAAGGAAAAAGCATATAAAGTGGCAAAGATTGCTGGGAGATTAGAGGACTGGGAAATCTTTAGGGGGCAACAGAAAGCTACTAAAAAAGCTATAAAGAAGAGTAAGATAGAGTATGAGAGTAAACTTGCTCAGAATATAAAAACAGACAGTAAAAGTTTTTACAAATATATAAAACAAAAAAGAGTGGCTAAGGTAAATATTGGTCCTTTAGAGGATGAGAAGGGAGTTTTAATAATGGGAAATGAGGAAATGGGTGAGGAACTGAACAGATTTTTTGGGTCGGTCTTCACAGTGGAAGACACAAATAACATGCCAGCGACTGATAGAAATGAGGCTATGACAGGTGAGGACCTTGAGGGGATTGTTATCACTAAGGAGGTAGTGATGGGCAAGCTAATGGGGCTAAAGGTAGACAAGTCTCCTGGCCCTGATGGAATGCACCCCAGAGTGGTAAAAGAGATAGCTAGGGAAATTGCAGATGCACTAGTGATAATTTACCGAAATTCACTAGACTCTGGGGTGGTCCCGGTGGATTGGAAATTAGCAAACGTGACGCCACTGTTTAAAAAAGGAGGTAGGCAGAAAGCAGGAAATTATAGGCCAGTGAGCTTAACTTCGGTAGTAGGGAAGATGCTGGAATCTATCATCAAGGAAGAAATAGTGAGGCATCTGGATAGAAATTGTCCCATTGGGCAGATGCAGCATGGGTTCATAAAGGGCAGGTCGTGCCTAACGAATTTAGTGGAATTTTTTGAGGGCATTACCAGTGCAGTAGATAATTGGGAGCCAATGGATGTGGTATATCTGGATTTCCAGAAAACCTTTGACAAGGTGCCACACAAAAGGTTGCTGCATAAGATAAAGATGCATGACATTACGGGTAAAGTAGTAGCATGGATAGAGGATTGGTTAATTAATAGAAAGCAAAGAGTGGGGATTAATGGGTGTTTCTCTGGTTGGCAATCAGTAGCTAGTGGTGTCCCTCAGGGATCCGTGTTGGGCCCACAATTGTTCACAATTTACATAGATGATTTGGAGTTGGGGACCAAGGGCAATGTGTCCAAGTTTGCAGATGACACTAAGATGAGTTGGTAAAGCAAAAAGTGCAGAGGATACTGGAAGTCTGCAGAGGGATTTGGATAGGTTAAGTGAATGGGCTCGGGTCTGGCAGATGGAATACAATGTTGACAAATGTGAGGTTATCCATTTTGGTAGGAATAACAGCAAACGGGATTATTATTTAAACGATAAAATATTAAAGCATGCTGCTGTGCACCGAGACCTGGGTGTGCTCGTGCATGAGTCACAGAAAGTTGGTTTACAGGTGCAACAGTTGAATAAGAAGGCAAATGGAATTTTGTCCTTCATTGCTAGAGGGATGGAGTTTAAGACTAGGGAGGTTATGTTGCAATTGTATAAGGTGTTAGTGAGGCCACACCTGGAGTATTGTGTTCTCCTTACTTGAGAAAGGATGTACTGGCACTGGAGGGTGTGCAGAGGAGATTCACTAGGTTAATCCCAGAGCTGAAGGGGTTGGATTATGAGGAGAGGTTGAGTAGACTGGGACTGTACTCATTGGAATTTAGAAGGATGAGGGGGGATCTTATAGAAACATTTAAAATTATGAAGGGAATAGATAGGATAGATGCGGGCAGGTTGTTTCCACTGGCGGGTGAAAGCAGGACTAGGGGACATAGCCTCAAAATAAGGGGAAGTAGATTTAGGACTGAGTTTAGGAGGAACTTCTTCACCCAAAGGGTTGTGAATCTATGGAATTTCTTGCCCAGTGAAGCAGTTGAGGCTCCTTCATTACATGTTTTTAAGGTAAAGATAGATAGTTTTTTGAAGAATAAAGGGATTAAGGGTTATGGTGTTCGGGCCGGAAAGTGGAGCTGAGTCCACAAAAGATCAGCCATGATCTCATTGAATGGCGGAGCAGGCTCGAGGGGCCAGATGGCCTACTCCTGCTCCTAGTTTTTCTGTTCTTATGTTGAGTGTGTTTTACATTCCTTGAGTGTCTTTTACAGTACTTCAGTGTGTTTTACATTGCTTCAGTGTTTGTACATTCCTTTAGTGTGTTTTACATTCCTTCAGTATGTTTTACAGTCCTTCAGTGTCTTTTACATTCTTTCATTGTGTTTTAAATTCCTTCAGTGCGTTTTACATTCCTTCAGTGTGTTTTACATTCCTTCAGTATCTGTACATTCCAAGAGTGTTTTACATTCCTTCAGTGTGTTTTACATTCCTTCAGTGTGTTTTACATTCCATTGGTGTGTTTTACAGTCATCCAATGTGTTTTCCATTCCTTCCTTGTGCTTTACATTCCTTCAGTGTGTTGCGGTTGGGGAAGCATGGTAGCTATGTTTGTCATACTTTTGCTTAACAGCTCCAGGGTTGATTCCCGACTTGGGTCACTATCTGTTTGGAGTCTGCACGTTCTCCCTGTGTCTGCATGAGTTTTTCCAGGTGTTTCGATTTACTCCCAAAAGTCTCGAAATATGCTGTTCTGTAATTTGGACATTCTGCATTTGCCCTCTGTGTATCGAACAGGCACCGGATATTGGCGACAAGGATCTTCTCACAGTAACTTCACTGCAGTGTTAATTGAAGCCTACTTGTGACAATAAAGATTATTAATTTTAAGAGTGCTTCAGTGTGTTTTACATTCCTCAGATTGTTTTAAATTCCTATTGTGTGACTTACATTCCTTCAATGTGTTTTGCCTTCCTTCAGTATGTTTTACATTCCTTCATTGTGTTCTCCAGTCCTTCAGTGTGTTTTACTGTTCTTCAGTGTCTTTTCCATTCTCTCATTGTGTTTTACATTCCTCCAGTGTCTGTACATGCCTTCATTGTGTTTTCCATTTATTCAGTATGTTTTACATTCCTTCAGTTTGTTTTACATTCCATCTGTAGGTTTTCCAGTCCTTCAGTGAGTTTTACACTCCTTCGTTGTGTTTTCCAGTCCTTCAGTGTGTTTTCCATTCCTTCAGTTTGTTTTACATTCCTTCAGTAAGTTTTACATTCCTTCAGTAAGTTTTACATTCCTTCAGTAAGTTTTACATTCCTTCAGTATGTTTTATATTCTTTCAGTGTATTTTACATTCCATCAGTGTGATTTACATTCCTTCAGTATGTTTCATAAAATTTTCATAGAATTTACAGTGCAGAAGGAGGCCATTCAGCCCATCGACTCTGCACTGGTTCTTGGAAAGAGCACCCTACCCAAGGTCAACACCTCACCCCTATCCCCATAACCCAGTAACCCCACCCAACACTAAGGGCAATTTTGGACACTAAGGGCAATTTATCATGGCCAATCCACCTAATCTGCACATCTTTGGACTGTGGGAGGAAACCGGAGCACCCGGAGGAAACCCACGCACACACGGGGAGGATGTGCAGACTCCGCACAGACAGTGACCCAAGCCGGAATCGAACCTATGACCCTGAAGCTGTGAAGCAATTGCGCTATCCACAATGCTACCGTGCTGCCCTTCACATTCCTTCAGTGTGTTTTACATTCCTTCCTTGTGTTTTACATTCCTTTAGTGTGTTGCGGTTGGGGAAGAATGGTAGCTATGTTTGTTATACTTTTGCTTCACAGCTCCAACGTCGATTCCCAGCTTGGGTCACTATCTGTTTGGAGTCTGCACGTTGTCCTTGTGTCTGCGTGAGTTTTTCCAGGTGTTTCGATTTACTCCCAAAAGTCTCGAAATATGCTATTTGGTAATTTGGACATTCTGAATTCGCCCTCTGTGTATCGAACAGGCACCGGATATTGGCGACTAGGATCTTTTCACTGTAACCTCATTGCAGTGTTAATGTAAGACTACTTGTGACAATAAAGATTATTATTGTTAAGAGTGCTTCAGTGTGTTTTACATTCCTAAGAGTGTTTTAAATTTCTATTGTGTGACTTCAGTTTGTTTTGCCTTCCTTCAGTGTGTTTTACATTCCTTCAGTACATTTTAAATTCCTTCAGTGTGTATTACATTCCTTCAGTGTCTGTACATTCCTACAGTGTGTTTTCCATTCCTTCAGTATGTTTTCCATTCCTTCAGTGTGTTTTACATTCCTTCAGTGTGTTTTCAATTCCGTCAGTCTGTTTTCCATTCCTTCAGTGTGTTTTCCATTCCTTCAGTGTGTTTTACATTCCTTCAGCGTGTTTTACATTCCTTCAGTGTGTTTTCCATTCCTTCAGTGTGTTTTACATTCCTTCAGTGTGTTTTACATTCCTTCAGTGTGTTTTACATTCCTTCAGTGTGTTTTACATTCCTTCAGTGTGTTTTACATTCCTTCAGTGTGTTTTACATTCCTTCAGCGTGTTTTACATTCCTTCAGCGTGTTTTACATTCCTTCAGTGTGTTTTACATTCCTTCAGCGTGTTTTACATTCCTTCAGCGTGTTTTACATTCCTTCAGCGTGTTTTACATTCCTTCAGTGTGTTTTCCATTCCTTCAGTGTGTTTTACATTCCTTCAGTGTGTTTTACATTCCTTCAGTGTGTTTTACATTCCTTCAGTGTGTTTTACATTCCTTCAGTGTGTTTTACATTCCTTCAGTGTGTTTTACATTCCTTCAGCGTGTTTTACATTCCTTCAGCGTGTTTTACATTCCTTCAGCGTGTTTTACATTCCTTCAGTGTGTTTTACATTCCTTCAGCGTGTTTTACATTCCTTCAGCGTGTTTTACATTCCTTCAGTGTGTTTTACATTCCTTCAGTGTGTTTTACATTCCTTCAGTGTGTTTTACTTTCCTTCTCTGTGTTTTACATGCCTTTCGTGTGTTTTACATTCCTACAGTGTGTTTTACATTCCTTCAGTGTGTTTTACATTCCTTCAGTGTGTTTTACATTCCTTCAGCGTGTTTTACATTCCTTCAGTGTGTTTTGCATTCCTTCAGTGTGTTTTCCATTCCTTCAGTGTGTTTTCCATCCCTTCAGTGTGTTTTCCATCCCTTCAGTGTGTTTTACTGTCCTTCAGTGTGCTTCAGAATCATAGACGTTACAGTGCAGAGTGAGTCGTTTTGGGCCATCAATTCTGCACCAGCCCTTGGAAAGAGCATCCTACCAAAGCCCATACCTCCCAAACTGGTTCACACGCCCCACCCTATCCATTAACCCCACTGTAAAGTAAAATGGGAAAATGTAATTTGAAACATGAAGGTCTGATGATCAACCTGAAGGATTATGAGAAAAAGCTAAGTATAATGGAAAAAGATCCTATAAATGTAATAAAATGCTTAAAAATGATAAAGAGAAGTTAAAGCAGAAGTCCCTCAAAGGGTTATCAGCAGCAAAAGGTTTTAGACGCAGACAGTTGTTATCACCCAGACTTTGAGATATCTCCTCGAAACAGCTCATGCTGGAACCCGTTAACATTCTTTCAAATCAGAGAAATTGTTGCAAGTTAAGTTTTTACATCAAGGGGACAAATTCTCCACCCTTTGATCAAAGTTAATTATTTTAGCAAGCAATTGATTAGAATTGCCAGAATCTTAAGTTTGAATTACTTAAAATAATGTTTATTTGTGAATGATAGAAACTTAATGGCAACAGTTAAAAGTGGAAATCTGGAGATGACAGTTGACTTTGCTACTGTACAATTCACCGCATCATTAAAACATTAAGAAGCCGCCGCACATTGACATTCAGCTGCCTCCCCTTCACAAACTCCGTTTGGTCCTCATGGATAACGAGCCGGACCACATCCTCCACCCTCCTGGACAGTATCTTAGCCAACAACTTTGCGTCCACGTTGAGGAGCGAGATCGGCCTGTAAGACCCACACTGGAGGGGGTTCTTATCCCGCTTCAAAATCAGTGAAATTATTGCTCTGGACATCGTCGGGGGCAAAGCCCCCTCCTCTCTTGCCTCATTCAGGGTCCTCACTAACAACGGGTCCAGCAGGTCTGAAAACTTCTTATAAAACTCCACTGGGAACCCATCAGGCCCCGGTGCTTTCCCTGTCTGCATGCTCCCCAACTCCTCGATCAGCTCCTCCAACTTGATTGGGGCCCCCAGACCCTCCACCAGCTCCTCCTCCACTTGTGGGAACTCCAGCTTATCCAGAAAGCGGTCCATCCCGCCCTCCTCCCTAGGGGGCACCGACCGGAACAGCTCCTGGTAGAAGGACATGAACACACTCAGCACTCTGGCCGTCGCCGGCCTCTTGCCCGTCTTAGACCTCGAGCAATCCAGAGCCGGGTCCAGCACAGTATTAAAATCTCCTCCCAAAATCAAGCCCCCCGTCTCCAGGTCCGGAATCCGGCTCAACATGCGCCGCATGAAGCCTCCATCGTCCCAGTTGGGGGCGTAAACATTGACCAGAACCACCCGCTCCCCTTGAAGCCTACCACTCACCATTACGTATCTGCCACAGCTATCCGCCACCAGACTCAACGCCACAAACGACAAGCTCTTACCAACTAAAATCGCCACCCCTCGATTCTTCGCATCTAGCCCCGAGTGGAACACTTGTCCAACCCAGCTTCTTCTCAGCCTCACCTGATCCGCCACCTTAAGGTGCGTCTCCTGGAGCATAGCCACGTCTGCTCCCAGCCCCTTCAAATGCGCCAAGACCCGGGACCGCTTTACCGGCCCATTCAGCCCCCTCACGTTCCATGTGACCAGCCGAATTGGGGGAGGTCCTCCCCCTCCCTCTGCGCCGGTCAGCCATAGCTCTCTCTTGGCTCACCACGTGCCCGCAGAACCGCCCAGGCCTGTTTCCCACGGTGTCAGACCCCCTTCCCACCCACCCCCGCCCCCCCCACCCCCCCCCCCCCCCCCCCAGCTAGGGCCACCCCTAGCTGCGTAACCCCTTCCATCGTACTTCCGTAAGTCAGCCAACTCCTGCTGACCCCGGCTGCTCCCACCAGCCTAACGACCCCCCCCCCCCCCCCCCCCGCCCCCGGTGCAATACAACCACCACTCCCCCCGCCCAGTGCTGATCCCGCCCACTACGCCTCCAGCGCGGGAAGAAAACCCGCGCTTCCATCTCAGATCCCCCCCCCCCCCCCCCCGACCCAACACGCGGGAAAAAGAAGGGCGCGTGACCCAGCGGGCCCGCTTACAGCTCCCAAGCCCTCCACCAGTGAAAAACAAGAAAGCACCAAAATAAATAAATAAAAGTCCCAAAAAAGTGAAAAAGCATAAGAGCAAAAAGGCATCAACAAACACAACCAGAAAAAAAATGGATACCAAGGAGGACAAGGCCTCCGAACCATGTACATCAATCCCCAGCCCCCCAGTCTTCCGTTCTAGTCCAACTTCTCTGCCTGGACGAAGGCCCAGGCATCCTCCGGGGAATCGATGTAGAGCTGGCGGTCTTTATAAGTAACCCAGAGGCGTGCCGGCTGTAACAGGCCAAACTTCATCCCCTTCTTGTGAAGCACTGCCTTCGTCCGATTAAAACCAGCCCTTCTCTTCGCCACCTCCGCGCTCCAGTCCTGATAAATCCGGATCTCTGCATTCTCCCACTTGCTGCTCCTTTCCTTCTTCGCCCATCGCAGCAGACGCTCACGGTCAACGAAGTGGTGAAAACGGACCAGCACCGCCCTTGGCGGCTCGTTCGGCCTGGGTTTCCGCAGCAGCACTCGATGGGCACACTCCAGCTCCAAGGGCCTTTGAAATAACCCCGCGTCCATTAACGAGTTCAACATCACGGCCACATAGGCCCCCTAGTCCGAACCTTCCAGCCCCTCCGGGAGGCCCAGGATCAGCACGTTCTTCCGGCGGGAGCGATTCTCCATCTCCTCCAGCTTCGCTTGCCATTTCTTGTGGAGCGCCTCGTGCGACTCCACCTTCACTGCCGGGCCCAGGAGTTCATCGTCGCTCTCCGAGGCCTTTTGACGTAGCTCTCGGATCTCTGCACCCTGAGCCGTCTGAGTCGCCATGAGCTTGTCCAGCGAGGCCTTAAACGGTTCCAGCATCTCAGCCTTCAGCTCTCTGAAGCAACGCTGAAGCAGCTCCTGCTGCTCCCGCGCCCACTGCTGCCACGCTGCCGGTTCCCCGTTCGCCGCCATCTTGTTTCTCCTGCCTTGCACTTTTCTCTGCTCCAAAGCCGATTTTTTAACCGCTCCGCTCCTGGTCCAGTCCATCCACCGGCAGATTAGCGCAGTGAATGTGTTCCCACACCGGGAAAAGTCCAGCCAGCGCCGCTAAGGGCCCTTAAAAGAGCCCAAAAGACCGAAAAGAGCAGGAGCTACCGAACGTGCGGCTTAGCTCCGCATCACCGCAACCGGAAGGGGTTAATATTTGATAAACACACAGTAAACATCTTATCCACTACGAACACAAAGATACAGTATTCTATGGTAGCCCTTAATAGCTTTCCCAACAACATCCATAAGCCAAACACACCTTTTCTACAAAAACAGTAGGTTTGAATTACAGAAAACAGGTATTACTTTGAAGATAGTCTGGAGACATTCTTTAGCATGCAGAGAGAGAGACATTCTTTGTTTGAATGCAGCTCCCAACTGAAAACAAAACCAAAAAATCTCAGAGCCACAAAGCAGCTTCCAGCTCAAAACAAAAGTAAAAGACAGAATCACAGCCCAGCTCCACCCACACAGTGACATTAAGGCAGCCATTTGATAAAACACACTTTCCGAAAAGGGAACCTCACATGACACCTCCTCCCAAGAAAAAAAAAACCATCAACTTCAAGATGGTTTCATTTTTCACCTTTTAACTTTCCTTTAAGAAATATTGACAGCAAATATACATTTTTTTTAACAAAACAAAACACACAAACATTTATAATAAAATAGTCCATTTTAGTTCTTCTGCCTGCACCGAACCTGTTTCTCTTCATCACATTCGTGACAAAGCATCGGCTGTCGCGTTTTCTCATCCTGCCACCTGTATTATTTTAAAATGAAAAGACTGTAACAATAAACTCCATCGAAACAATCTGGCATTGTTATTTCAGAATCGCTCCAAAAACGTCAATGGATTATGATCAGTAGATATAATTGTTTCAGACGAATTGCTGGTAATATAAATTTGAAAATGTTGCAGAGCCAGCACCAAGCTCAAAGTCTTCTTCTCAATCATTGAATACATCTTCTGGTGCTTATTTAATTTATTTGAAAAATAACCAATGGACTGCTCTAGTCCTTCGTCGTCTTGTCAGAGCACCGCCCCTACGCCCGCATCACTTGCATCAACAGCCACTTTGAATGGTGTTATGTAATGGCTAACATAGTGGTTAACACAGATCTCAGGTCGTCAAATGCCTGTTGTCATTCCGCTGTCCATTGGAATTAGTTACGCTTCTTTAGCAAGTCCTTCAGTGGAGCGACCACACTGCTAAAATGCGGCAAAAATTTCCGATAAAATGCACTCCTGCCAAGAAATCGCATTATTTCCCTTCGTGTCGAGGGTATTGGAAACTCCCCAGTAACTTTGTTTTCACGGTCCATGGGACGATTCGACCCTGTCCGATTGTATGGCCAAGGAAAGTGACTTGGGTTTTTCCAAATTCACTTTTGGCTAGGTTTATCACCAAACCCGCCTCCTGAAGGCGATCGAATAACTCCATCAGATGCTTCAAATGTTCTTTCCCTGCCTGACTAAATAACGTCGATGTACACCACACAATTGGGCAATCCTGAAACAACTTTTTGTTACCTTGAGGTAAAATTTGATCCTTGATCCGATTGTATTTCTGTGGGTAGTCCATATCTAGTAAAGAATTTAAGGAACTCCACCACAATATTTTTAGCTGTAATATTATGTCAGTAATATTGACCTCTGGAAACCTAGTAGACACATCCATTACATTCAAAAGACATTGATTCCCACTTTTTATTTTAGGAAGTAGTCCTACACAATCAATTAAGACCCCTGTAAAAGGTTCCTCAAATGCTGTAATGGGTATTAATGATGCTGGCTTTATCACTGCTTGAGGTTTTCCTCTCACTTGATATGTGTGACATGATCGACAAAATTTAACTAAATCTTTATGTAGCCCGGGCAATACAATTTTTTTTTATTTTGGCCTCAGTTTTCCTTACTCCCAAATGACCCCCCACTGGTACCTCATGTGCTACTTGCAACACCTCCTTTCTATACCCGACCAGCAATATCACTTGATGAACTTCTCATCTGCCTGCGTAAGTAAAGTCTCCATTTTCTCAACAAGACATAACTTTTATGGTAATAACATTCTGGTATACACTCACATTTCTCTTCCGTGTATGCTTTCTGATACATCCATTTTATTTCTATAACTTTCTGTTGTAACTCTGTCAATTTTCCTGAACTAAAATATCCGCCTCATCCTCCACCTGTTCTTGTTCTTTTCCAACCATCTGATCAAAAATTGTTTCTGATAATTGAACTTCAACTTTATCTTCACTCTGATTTCTCCTCTTGCCTTAAGCTGTGACTCTGCGACCTTGTTATGACACAATCCGGAAAAATCCCAGGATATTTGTCCTTCAACACAACACTTTTTCACTGGCTTATTAACCACAGTAGGCAACACTCCCACCTGCGATCCAGCTACATCATTACCCAAGTTAAACTGTATTCCAGGACAAGATAGTTTCGCTATTACTCCCAGTACCACTTCACCACATTTCTCTGCACTTTCCAACCTTACCTTTTATAATGAAACACTACTCCTCTCACCCTGAATTCCACAAATTACCAACTTTTCTGGCAATATTCCTCCCAAACTATATAACTCCTCATCTCTTACCATCAAAGATTGACTAGCTCCTGTATCTCTTAAAATTGTCATGTTTCATGGACATTTTCTGAACTTCAACTCTCTTTCTTTTTCCCTATTCTCTCTCTCTCTCTTTCTTTTTCCTCTCTATCTCTTTCTCCTTCTTTTTCTTTTCCCTCTCTATCTCTTTCTCTCTTTTTTTCTGTTACCCTGATCTGTACCACCTTTCTCTTTCTTGTTGTTCTGCTCAGGCTATTCTTTCTTTTTTTCTTTCTTCTCTCTCCTTTTCTTTTCCCCTCATTTTGTATTCAAGGTGCTTTAATTCGTTTTCATGTTCACGTTGCTTAATCTGTTACTGAATTTCTGCCATTTCTAATGAGTCGGGCTGTATCTCAGGCAATTTTAAATTCTCAGCTACCACCGGAAGTACCTCTTCTTTTCGTATGCTGTCAGGGAACATTAGCTGCAATGTTTTTGCCAAATCTAAAAGCCTTTTTTAGTCTCGTCGTAAGGTATTGCGTGTGATCTTCTCCACCCCAAAAAAGTCCAAGCCCCTGAAAGAGCCATTGTCCACAATACAGTCCCTACTTAAACTGGAATACCACGCCTGAAAAGCAAACACAAATATGCTCACCACTCACTGTCTTTAAGTTCACTAAGCCAACCCAATCACGAAAGATAGACCTTTATCCTGGATGAGCCCCCAATTTGTTATGGGCCAGGTTTAGAGAACAATTTCTATTAAGCATGCTTAATAATTGCTATTTTAATCTTATTTCTGGACCAATTTGTAGTTTACATTCAATCAGTGTCTGTACATTCCTCGTGTGTGTTTGAAATGAAATGAAAATGAAAATCGCTTATTGTCACGAGTAGGCTTCAATGAAGTTACTGTGAAAAGCCCCTAGTCGCCACATTCCGGCGCCTGTCCGGGGAGGCTGGTACGGGAATGGTGTACGGGAACGCTGGTACGGTGTTTTACATTCCTTCAGTATCTGCACATTCCTTCAGTGTGTTTTACATTCCATCCGTGTGTTTTGCATTCCTTCAGTGTGTTTTGCATTCCTTCAGTGTGTTTTACATTCCTTCATTGTGTTTTACATTCTAACACTGTCTGTACATTTCATCTGTGTGTTATACATTTCATCTGTGTGTTTTACATTCGGTTTGTGTGTTTTACATTCCATCAGCTGGTTTTACATTCACTCAGTCTGTTTTACATTCCTTCGATATCTGTACATTCCTGGAGTGTGTTTTACATTCCTTCAGTATCTATACATTTCTTCAGTGTGTCTGTACATTCCTTCAATGTGTTTTACATTTCTTTAGTGCAGTTCATATACCTGAGTTTTAGATCAACCATGTCCTGCTCTCTTGGTTTCTGCCGGAGGAAGAGGCAGAGCCTAACCCCTTGTGCATATGCAGTGATGCATATCACTACACTGTCATTGCGTTTTACATTCCGTCAATGTGTTTTACATTCCATCATTGTGCATTACGTTCCTTCAGTGTGTTTCACGTTGCTTCAGTGTGTTTTCCATTCCTTCTGTGTCTGTACATTCCTTCAGTGTGTTTTACATTCGTTCAGTCTATTTTCCATTCCTTCATTGTGTTTTACATTCCTTCACTGTGTTTTACATTTCATCAGCGTGGTTTACATTCCTTCATTGTGTTTTACATTTCTTCAGTGTCTGTACATTCCTTCAGTGTCTGTAAGTTCCTTCAGTGTGTTTTACATTCCTTCAGTGTGTTTTACATTCCTTTAGTGTGTTTTACATTCCTTCACTGTGTTTTACATTTCATCAGCGTGGTTTACATTCCTTCATTGTGTTTTACATTTCTTCAGTGTGTTTTACATTCCTTCAGTGTCTGTACATTCCTTCAATGTGTGTACATCCTGCCAGTCTTTGTACATTCCTATAGTGTGTTTCCATTCCTTCAGTCCGTTTTGTATACCCTCAATGTGTTTACATGCCTTCCGTGTGTTTTACATTCTTAGGTGTGTTTTACATTCCTTCATTTTGATTTAAATACCGTCAGTGCCTGAACATTCCGCCAGTTTCTGTACATTGCTTCAGTGTGTTTTGAATTCCTTCAGTGTCTGTACATTACTTTGGTGTATTTTACATTCCTTTCTTATGTTTTACCTTCCTTCATTGTGTTTTACCTTCCAAAGATTGTACTACATTCCTTCAGTGTGTTTTACATTCCTTCAGTGTCTGTAAGTCCTTCAGTGTCTGTAGATTCCGTCAGTGTCTGTACATTCCTTCATTGTGTTTTACATTCCTTCAGTGGGTTTTACATTCCATCAGCTGGTTTTACATTCCCTCAGTCTATTTTACATTCCTTCGATATCTGTACATTCCTGGAGTGTGTTTTACATTCCTTCAGTATCTATACATTTCTTCAGTGTGTCTGTACATTCTTTCAATGCGCTTTGCATTTCTTTAGTGTAGTTTATATACCTTCAGCATGTTTTACATTCCTTCAGTGTCTGTCCATTCCTTCCGTGCGTTTTAAATCAAACATGTCCTGCTCTCTTGGTTCTGCCGGAGGAAGAGGAAGAGCCTGTGTGCCTTGTCCTTTTATATGGGTCGTGTAGTGCCCCCTTGTGGTAATACCACCTCTGGGTGTCCTGATTACCCATTGGTTGTGTCCAGTTCTAATGACCCATTGGTTGCGGGTCTGCATGTTATGACATCTCTGGTGCTCCCTCTAGTGGTTACTTAGTTGTAGTGTATTTACATTAACCCCTTGTGCACATGCAGTGATGAATATCACTAGACTGTCATTGTGTTTTACATTCCATCAATGTGTTTTACATTCCATCATTGTGCATTACAGTCCTTCAGTGTGTTTTACATTGCTTCAGTGTGTTTTCCATTCCTTCTGTGTCTGCACATTCCTTCAGTGTGTTTTACATTCGTTCAGTCTATTTTATAGTCCTTCAGCGTGGTTTACATTCCTTCATTGTGTTTTACATTTCTTCAGTGTGGTTTACATTCCTTCTAGGTGTTTTACATTCCTTCATAGAACATAGAACAGTACAGCACAGAACAGGCCCTTCGGCCCTCGATGTTGTGCCGAGCAATGATTACCCTACTCAAACCCACGAATCCACCCTATACCAGTGTGTTTTACATTCCTTCAGTGTCTGTACATTCCTTCAGTGTGTTTTACATTCCTTCAGGGTCTGTACATTCTGTCAGTGTCTGTACATTCCTTCAGTGTGTTTTACATTCCTTCAGTGTGTTTTACATTCCTTCAGTGCCTGTACATTCCTTCAGTGTCTGTACATTCCGTCAGTGTCTGTACATTCCTTCAGTGTCTGTACATTCCTTCAGTGTCTGTACATTCCGTCAGTGTCTGTACATTCCTTCAGTGTCTGTACATTCCGTCAGTGTCTGTACATTCCGTCAGTGTCTGTACATTCCTTCAGTGTCTGTACATTCCTTCAGTGTCTGTACATTCCGTCAGTGTCTGTACATTCCTTCAGTGTCTGTACATTCCGTCAGTGTCTGTACATTCCTTCAGTGTGTTTTATATTCCATCAGTTTGTTTTAGATACTATCAGTGTTTTTTACATTCCTTCATTGTGATTTACATTCCTTCATTGTGTTTTATATTCCATCAGTTTGTTTTAGATACTATCAGTGTTTTTTACATTCCTTCAGTGTCTTTTACATTCCGTCAGTGTCTGTACATTCCTTCAGTGTCTTTTACATTCCTTCAGTGTCTGTACATTCCTTCAGTGTCTGTACATTCCGTCAGTGTCTGTACATTCCTTCAGTGTGTTTATATTCCATCAGTTTGTTTTAGATACTATCAGTGTTTTTACATTCCTTCATTGTGATTTACATTCCTTCATTGTGTTTTATATTCCATCAGTTTGTTTTAGATACTATCAGTGTTTTTTACATTCCTTCAGTGTAGTACATTCCGTCAGTGTCTGTACATTCCTTCACTGTGTTTTACATTCCATCAGTGTCTGTATATTCCTTCAGTGTGTTTTACATTCCTTCAGTGGCTGTACATTTCTTCAGTGTCTGTAAGTTCCTTCAGTGTGTGTTTACATTCCTTCAGGGTGTTTTACATTCCTTCAGTGTCTGTACATTCCGTCAGTGTCTGTATATTTCTTCCTTGTGTTTTACATTCCTTCATTTTGATTTAAATACCGTCAGTGCCTGAACATTCCGCCAGTTTCTGTACATTCCTTCGGTGTATTTTACATTCGTTCCTTGTGTTTTATATTCCTTCATTGTGTCTTCCAAAGATTGTACTACATTCCTTCAGTTTGTTTTACATTCCATCATTATCAGTACATTCCTTCAGTGTGTTTTACATTCCTTCAGTGTGTTTTACATTCCTTCAGTGTGTTTTACATTCCTTCAGTGTTGTTTGCATTCCTTCAGTGTGTTTTACATTCCTTCAGTGTGTTTTACATTCCTTCAGTGTTGTTTGCATTCCTTCAGTGTGTTTTACATTCCAATAGTGTGTTTTACATTCCTTCAGTGTGTGTTTACATTCCTTCAGTGTCTGTACATTCCGTCAGTGTCTGTACATTCCTTCAGTGTCTGTACATTCCTTCAGTGTCTGTACATTCCTTCAGTGTCTGTACATTCCTTCAGTGTGTTTTACATTCCTTCAATGTGTTTTACATTCCTTCAGTGTGTTTTACATTCCTTCAGTGTGTTTTACATTCCTTCAGTGTTGTTTGCATTCCTTCAGTGTGTTTTACATTCCTTCAGTGTGTTTTACATTCCTTCAGTGTGTTTTACATTCCTTCAGTGTGTTTTACATTCCATCAGTGTGTTTTACATTCCTTCAGTGTGTTTTACATTCCTTCAGTGTCTGTACATTCCGTCAGTGTCTGTACATTCCTTCAGTGTCTGTACATTCCTTCAGTGTCTGTACATTCCTTCAGTGTCTGTACATTCCTTCAGTGTGTTTTACATTCCTTCAGTGTGTTTTACATTCCTTCAGTGTCTGTACATTCCGTCAGTGTCTGTACATTCCTTCACTGTGTTTTATATTCCATCAGTTTGTTTTAGATACTATCAGTGTTTTTTACATTCCTTCAGTGTGTTGTACATTCCTTCCTTTTGTTTTACATTCATTCATTGTTTTTTATATTCCTTCATTGTGATTTACATTCCTTCATTGTATTTTATATTCCATCAGTGTGCTTTGCATTTGTTCAGTGTTTTTTACATTCCTTCAGATTGTTTTACATTCCATCAGTGTGTTTAGATTCCTTCATTATCTTTACATTCCAAAGTGTCTTTTACATTCCTTCAGTGCCTTTTACATTCCTTCAGTGCGTGTACATCCTGCCAGTCTTTATACATTCCTACAGTGTGTTTTCCATTCCTTCAGTGCGTTTTGTATACCCTCAATGTGTTTACATGACTTCCGTGTGTTTTACATTCTTATGTGTTTTACATTTCTTCAAAGTGTTTTACATTCCATCCGTGTGTTTTAACATTCCTTCATTTTGATTTAAATACCGTCCAGTGCCTGAACATTCCGCCGTTCTGTACATTGCTTCAGTGTGTTTTGAATTCCTCTTTGTGTCTGTACATTACTTCGGTGTATTTTACATTCCTTTCTTGTGTTTTACATTCCTTCAGTGTGTTTTACATTCCTTCAGGGTGTTTTACATTCCTTCAGTGTCTGTACATTACTTCGGTGTATTTTACATTCCTTTCTTGTGTTTTACATTCCTTCAGGGTGTTTTACATTCCTTCTGTGTATTTTACATTCCTTCAGTGTCTGTACACTCCTTCAGGGTGTTTTACATTCCTTCAGTGTCTGTACACTCCTACAGTGTCTGTACATTCCTTCAGTGTGTTTTACATTCCTTCAGTGTCTGTACATTCCGTCAGTGTCTGTACATTCCTTCAGGGTGTTTTACGTTCCTTCAGTGTCTGTACATTCCGTCATTGTCTGTACATTCCGTCCTTGTGTTTTAATTTCATTCATTGTTTTTTATGTTCCTTCATTGTGTTTTATATTCCATCAGTGTGCTTTGCATTTGTTCAGTGTCTTTTACATTCCTTCAGTGTGTTTCACATTCCGTCAGTGTCTGTAAGTTCCTTCAGTGTGTTTTACATTCCTTCAGGGTGTTTTACGTTCCTTCAGTGTCTGTACGTTCCGTCAGTGTCTGTACATTCCTTCAGTGTGTTTTGCATTCCTACAGTGTGTGTACCTTCCTTCAGTGTGTTTTACATTCCTCCAGTGTCTGTACCTTTCTTCAGTGTCTGTAAGTTCCTTCAGTGTGTGTTTACATTCCTTCAGGGTGTTTTACATTCCTTCAGTGTCTGTGCATTCCGTCAGTGTCTGTACATTTCTTCCTTGTGTTTTACATTCCTTCATTTTGATTTAAATACCGTCAGTGCCTGAACATTCCGCCAGTTTCTGTACATTGCTTCAGTGTGTTTTGAATTCCTTTTTCTGTCTGTACATTACTTCGGTGTATTTTACATTCCTTTCTAGTGTTTTACATTCCTACAGAGTGTTTTACATTCCTTCTCTGTATTTTACATTCCTTCAGTGTTCTGTTCATTCCATCAGTATGATTTACAATCCTTCAGTGTCTTTTACATTCCTTCTGTGTCTTTACATTCCTTCAGTGTGTTTTACATTCTTTCAGTGTCTGTACATTCCTTCAGTGTGTTTTACATTCCTTCAGTGTGTTTTACATTCCTTCAGTGTGTTTTACATTCCTTCAGTGTCTGTACATTTCTTCAGTGTCTGTAAGTTCCGTCAGGGTGTTTTACATTCCTTCAGTGTCTGTACATTCCGTCAGTGTCTATACATTTCTTCCTTGTGTTTTACATTCCTTTATTTTGATTTAAATACCGTCAGTGCCTGAACATTCCGCCAGTTTCTGTACATTCCTTCGGTCTATTTTACGTTCGTTCCTTGTGTTTATATTCCTTCATTGTGTCTTACCTTCCAAAGATTGTACTACATTCCTTCAGTTTGTTTTACATTCCATCATTATCAGTACATTCCTTCAGTGTGTTTTACAGTCCGTCAGTGTGTTTTACAGTCCGTCAGTGTGTTTTACATTCCTTCAGTGTGTTTTACATTCCTTCAGTGTGTTTTTCATTCCTTCTCTGTGTTTTACGTTCCTTCAGTGTCTGTACATTCCTTCAGTGTCTGTACATTCCGTCAGTGTCTGTACATTCCTTCAGTGTCTGTACATTCCTTCAGTGTGTTTACATTCCTTCAGTGTCTGTACATTCCTTCAGGGTGTTTTACATTCCTTCCGTGTCTGTACATTCCGTCAGTGTCAGTACATTTCTTCACTGTGTTTTATATTCCATCAGTTTGTTTTAGATACTATCAGTGTTTTTTACATTCCTTCAGTGTGTTGTACATTCCTTCCTTTTGTTTTACATTCATTCATTGTTTTTTATATTCCTTCATTGTGATTTACATTCCTTCATTGTGTTTTATATTCCATCAGTGTGCTTTGCATTTGTTCAGTGTCTCTTTCATTCCTTCAGATTGTTTTACATTCCATCAGTGTGTTTAGATTCCTTCATTATCTTTACATTCCAAAGTGTCTTTTACATTCCTTCAGTGTCTTTTACATTCCTTCAGTGCGTGTATATCCTGCCAGTCTTTATACATTCCTACAGTGTGTTTTCCATTCCTTCAGTGCGTTTTGTATACCCTCAATGTGTTTACATGACTTCCGTGTGTTTTACATTCTTATGTGTGTTTTACATTTCTTCAAAGTGTTTTACATTCCATCCGTGTGTTTTACATTCCTTCATTTTGATTTAAATACCGTCAGTGCCTGAACATTCCGCAAGTTTCTGTACATTGCTTCAGTGTGTTTTGAATTCCTTTTTGTGTCTGTACATTACTTCGGTGTATTTTACATTCCTTTCTTGTGTTTTACATTCCTTCAGTGTGTTTTACATTCCTTCAGGGTGTTTTACATTCCTTCTGTGTATTTTACATTCCTTCAGTGTCTGTACATTCCATCAGTGTGTTTTACATTCCTTCAGTGTCTGTACATTCCGTCAGTCTCTGTACATTCCTTCAGTGTGTTTTACGTTCCTTCAGGGTGTTTTACGTTCCTTCAGTGTCTGTACATTCCGTCAGTGTCTGTACATTCCGTCCTTGTGTTTTAATTTCATTCATTGTTTTTTATGTTCCTTCATTGTGTTTTATATTCCATCAGTGTGCTTTGCATTTGTTCAGTGTCTTTAACATTCCTTCAGATTGTTTTACATTCCTTCAGTGTCTGTACATTCCTTCAGTGTGTTTTACATTCCTTCAGTGTCTGTACATTCCTTCAGTGTCTGTACATTCCTTCAGTGTGTTTCACATTCCTTCAGTGTCTGTACATTTCTTCAGTGTCTGTAAGTTCCTTCAGTGTGTTTTACATTCCTTCAGGGTGTTTTACGTTCCTTCAGTGTCTGTACGTTCCGTCAGTGTCTGTACATTCCTTCAGTGTGTTTTACATTCATAGAACATAGAACAGTACAGCACAGAACAGGCCCTTCGGCCCTCGATGTTGTGCCGAGCCACGATCACCCTACTCAAACCCACGTATCCACCCTATACCTGTAACCCAACAACCCCCCCCCCCCCCTTAACCTTACTTTTAAGGACACTACGGGCAATTTAGCATGGCCAATCCACCTAACCCGCACATCTTTGGACTGTGGTAGGAAACCGGAGCACCCGGAGGAAACCCACGCACACAGGGGGAGGACGTGCAGACTCCACACAGACAGTGACCCAGCCGGGAATCGAACCTGGGACCCTGGAGCTGTGAAGCATTGATGCTAACCACCATGCTACCCTGCTGCCCGTTTTACATTCCTTCTGTGTATTTTACATTCCTTCAGTGTCTGTACATTTCTTCAGTGTCTGTAAGTTCCTTCAGTGTGTGTTTACATTCCTTCAGGGTGTTTTACATTCCTTCAGTGTCTGTACATTCCGTCAGTGTCTGTACATTTCTTCCTTGTGTTTTACATTCCTTCATTTTGATTTAAATACCGTCAGTGCCTGAACATTCCGCCAGTTTCTGTACATTGCTTCAGTGTGTTTTGAATTCCTTTTTGTGTCTGTACATTACTTTGGTGTATTTTACATTCCTTTCTTGTGTTTTACATTCCTTCAGTGAGTTTTACATTCCTTCAGGGTGTTTTACATTCCTTCTGTGTATTTTACATTCCTTCAGTGTCTGTACATTCCTTCAGGGTGTTTTACATTCCTTCAGTGTCTGTACACTCCTACAGTGCCTGTACATTCCTTCAGTGTGTTTTACATTCCTTCAGGGTGTTTTACATTCCAACAGTGTCTGTACATTCCGTCAGTGTCTGTACATTCCGTCCTTGTGTTTTACTTTCATTCATTGTATTTTATGTTCCTTCATTGTGCTTTGCATTTGTTCAGTGTCTTTAACATTCCTTCAGATTGTTTTACATTCCGTCAGTGTCTGTAAGTTCCTTCAGGGTGTTTTACATTCCTTCAGTGTCTTTACATTCCTTCAGTATCTATACATTCCTTCAGGGTGTTTTACATTCTTTCAGTTTCTGTACATTCCGTCAGTGCCTGTACATTCCTTCAGTGTGTTTTGCATTCCTTCAGTGTGTGTACATTCCTTTCTTGTGTTTCACATTCCTTCATTGTGTCTTACCTTCCAAAGATTGTCCTACATTCCTTCAGTTTGTTTTACATTCCATCATTACCAGTACATTCCTTCAGTGTGTTTTACAGTCCGTCAGTGTGTTTTACATTCCTTCAGTGTCTGTACATTCCTTCAGTGTGTTTTACATTCATTCAGTGTCTGTACCTTCCTTCAGTGTGTTTTACATTCCTTCAGTGTCTGTAAGTTCCTTCAGTGTGTTTTACATTCCGTCAGTGTCTGTACATTCCTTCAGTGTGTTTTATATTCCATCAGTTTGTTTTAGATACTATCAGTGTTTTTTACATTCCTTCAGTGTGCTGTACATTCCTTCCTTGTGTTTTACTTTCATTCATTGTTTTTTATATTCCTTCCATGTGATTTACATTCCTTCATTGTGTTTTATATTCCATCATGTGCTTTGCATTTGTTCAGTGTCTTTTACATTCCATCAGATTGTTTTACATTCCATCAGTGTGTTTAGATTCCTTCATTATCTGTACATTCCAAAGTGTCTTTTACATTCCTAGAGTGTGTTTTACATTCCTTCGGTGTGTTTTGCATTCCTTCAGTGTGTTTTACATTCCTTCGGTGTGTTTTGCATTCCTTCAGTGTGTTTTACATTCCTTCAGTGTCTTTACATTCCGTCAGTGTCTGTACATTCCGTCAGTGTCTGTACATTCCTTCAGTGTCTGTACATTCCTTCAGGGTGTTTTACATTCTTTCAGTTTCTGTACATTCCGTCAGTGCCTGTACATTCCTTCAGTGTGTTTTGCATTCCTTCAGTGTGTGTAAATTCCTTTCTTGTGTTTCACATTCCTTCATTGTGTCTTACCTTCCAAAGATTGTACTACATTCCTTCAGTTTGTTTTACATTCCATCATTACCAGTACATTCCTTCAGTGTGTTTTACAGTCCGCCAGTGTGTTTTACATTCCGCCAGTGTCTGTACATTCCTTCAGTGTGTTTTAAATTCATAGAACATAGAACAGTACAGCACAGAACAGGCCTTTCGGCCCTCGATGTTGGGCCGAGCCATGATCACCCTACTCAAACCCACGTATCCACCCTATACCCATAACCCAACAACCCCCCCCCCCCCCCCCCCTTAACCTTACTATTATTAGGACACTACGGGCAATTTAGCATGGCCAATCCACCTAACCCGCACATCTTTGAACTGTGGGAGGAAACCGGAGCACCCGGAGGAAACCCACGCACACAGGGGGAGGACGTGCAGACTCCACACAGACAGTGACCCAGCCGGGAATCGAACCTGGGACCCTGGAGCTGTGAAGCATTTATGCTAACCACCATGCAACCCCCTTCAGTGTCTGTACATTCCTTCAGGGTGTTTTACATTCCTTCAGTGTCTGTACATTCCAAAAGTGTCTGTACATTCCTCCAGTGTGCTTTACATTCCGTCAGTGTCTGTACATTCCTTCAGTGTCTGTACATTCCGTCAGTGTCTGTACATTCCTTCAGTGTGTTTTATATTCCATCAGTTTGTTTTAGATACTATCAGTGTTTTTTACATTCCTTCATTGTGATTTACATTCCTTCAGTGTGCTGTACATTCCTTCCTTGTGTTTTACTTTCATTCATTGTTTTTTATATTCCTTCATTGTGATTTACATTCCTTCATTGTGTTTTATATTCCATCAGTGTGCTTTGCATTTGTTCAGTGTCTTTTACATTCCATCAGATTGTTTTACATTCCATCAGTGTGTTTAGATTCCTTCATTATCTGTACATTCCAAAGTGTCTTTTACATTGCTTCAGTGTGTTTTACATTCCTTCGGTGTGTTTTGCATTCCTTCAGTGTGTTTTACATTCCTTCAGTGTCTGTACATTCCTTCAGTGTGTTTTACATTCCTTCAGTGCGTGTATATCCTGCCAGTCTTTGTACATTCCTATAGTGTGTTTTCCATTCCTTCAGTGTCTGTACATTCCTTCAGTGTGTGTATATCCTGCCAGTCTTTGTACATTCCTATAGTGTGTTTTCCATTCCTTCAGTGCGTTTTGTATACCCTCAATGTGTTTACATGCCTTCCGTGTGTTTTACATTCTTATGTGTGTTTTATATTTCTTCAAAGTGTTTTACATTCCATCCGTGTGTTTTACATTCCTTCATTTTGATTTAAATACCGTCAGTGCCTGAACATTCCGCCAGTTTCTGTACATTGCTTCAGTGTGTTTTGAATTCCTTTTTGTGTCTGTACATTACTTCGGTGTATTTTACATTCCTTTCTTGTGTTCTACATTCCTTCAGTGTGTTCTACATTCCTTCAGGGTGTTTTACATTCCAACATTGACTACATTCCATCAGTGTCTGTACATTCCTTCAGTGTCTGTGCACTCCTACAGTGTCTGTACATTCCATCAGTGTGTTTTACATTCCTTAAGTGTCTTTTACATTCCTTCAGTGTGTTTTACATTCCTTCATTTTGATTTAAATACCGTCAGTGCCTGAACATTCCGCCAGTTTCTGTACATTGCTTCAGTATGTTTTGAATTCCTTTTTGTGTCTGTGTAGATTCCTGGTTAATTTGCTGTCAGTCTAGATTCAATAAAATCTGAGATGGATTTGCAGGTATCATATCATTTAATAATAACTAACTTGCAAGGCTGACTCAAGCCATAGGACCTCAGGACACACACACTGTCTTCTGAGAGCCCAGAATAAAGAGAGAGAGTATACAAAGAAACTTCTGCTGATATATTCAAAATCACAGTAAGATTCACATATAAGCTTCCCATTGGTCATTCTATACACCTCCTGACCTGGCCCTATATCCAGATTGGTCACTTTGCATTGTAACCCCAGCATCCTTTTCACCATGCTCACCACGAGGTTCCCATCCCCCGCGAGCCATTCTCTGCTCTGCTTTCCTTTGTTCTGTCTGTGAACACAGTACGCTCAGGGTCCTGCGGTCCACCTCCTGCATTTGTTCACTTCCTCATTCCCTCCTTTTATCATTTCATGATAACCCATCATTCCTAGCTGTAGTTATGGACCCTCAACTAAGAAAACTTGTTGCTGCACTTCTAAATCCTACTGCAACACCTCATCGGCCGCTGCATGCTCGTGGATCCTAACAGTCAAGACTCTGGCGGCGGCTATCTGTTTCACGACACCCTGCATTTTACCCATCACGCATTTAAGGATGATCGTGCCCACAAAGATGCAGGCGAGATAGTCAAGAACATAACGGTTCTGCATGGCAAACAACCTGAGTTGAGATAATTCCCTGGTTATTGCCCCGAGGGCCCCTAAGGTCTCGTTTCCCAGGATGGTAAGGCCGCAAATAAAATACTTCCTATCATTGACCGCCAAGGAACCCCCCATACCCCCCAGTGTCTAGGCGCTCAGAATTCCCCATCCGGCTGAGTGGCCCCGGTTGGGTGCTGGAACCTGAGGTTTCTTCCAACCTTCGCAGAATTCGGCTGAGACTGACCGACGCGCCAATTTATGGTGCAGTATCCACTCAGTGGGGCAGGGGACTGTGGTGGGGACTAGAGTCCCGATAGCAATTTGGCGGGGAAATGGGAGTGGCTAAACATTGGTCGCTGTGCCATTAATGAAAAAGTAGTATCCTTGCTCCGTGTACCGGCTGGCATCACAATCAGTATATTGATTGAGCAGGGAACCCCCAGTAGCCCATTTCATCCAGCTTCGGAATGCCCATTCAGGCCTCATAGCAATGCGGAACGCCCTAGACTCAACAGTGATATGAGAGACATTCGCCCAGCTACAAAGGAGCTGGATGCCTAGCGTCAACGGGACACAAGTGGCATTGTAACAGGCACATTGACCTGATGTCAGGGTTATGCAACACTTTGGATCAGTACAAGTGGAGGACAGACATGTTATATTCATTTTCATCTCTACCAGCAACAGCCGTACCTCTCACTGCTGAAACAATTCTCGTATGACCGGGAATCTCTATTGGGAGTGAAGGGGCTAGGTATATATGCCCTCCACCGTTGAAGCTTATCCTAGTGAGAGTGGGAATTATCCCGAGGAAGGGGAAGGCGAATAGCCGGTGGGCCGAACCTGGATCGGAAGGAAGAGTAACTTGCGCGGGCGGTGGCTCGGAACTCTGACAATGAACCACAGTTTGGGGAGTGCCCCAAAGCTGTGAAACAGAAAATAACCTAGACACAGATGTGGGGTTTGGGTAGCAGACAACCCTCCCCTCTTACAAGCGGTGGTAAATCTAGAAGAGATTCATACCGTCCAGGTTTCCCTCATTCCGGATCCTAAATAAATTAAGTACATATCCTGATAACCTACGTCTGGTTGTACCTCCCCTCTTACACAGCCCTTCCTCTGTCTAGTCCCTCTTTCTCTCTCACAACCTCTTCCTACCCCCTCCTCATAGTCTGATTTTACCTGTAAGGCATCAAGGTTAACACATCCAAAATCAAATTTACATATGCTCCAAAAACAAGGCAATGTCCATGCAGTCTTCCCTTCCCATCGTTGGGACCGGTGCAATTGCGTCATAAGTCCTGCATGGTCCGTTACCCGGATGACCTTCCATGAGTCGATACCACGTCCTCGTATATGGGGGCAGCGAAGAACGTCATCTTTGCAGAGGTGGAATGTCCGGGTACTTCGGTTGGGGTTACAGATGTAGATGATATTCCCCTGTTCCATTACCGCCGCCGATGTCACTCTAAGCGAGGCGATGCCGAAGATCACACAGGCGGCGTGTAGCCACCCCATCATGCTTCACACCTGTAAAATAGCGCTGGGGAAGGGAGGCAGGTTAGTGACCGACCTTTTACAGTGGTGGAGGTGGACCCAAACACTCCACCCCTCCACTTTAACTGCAGTGGGGGTGGTAAGGAGAACTTGGAAAGGCCCCTCCCATCGTGGCTCTAACCCTTTCCGAGTCCAATTTTTCACCATGACATAACGACCAGGCTGCACTGAGAGCGAGCTATGTGATAGGGACGGTGACGAGTGAGCTGCACGGACCTGGCGAGGGCGTTAGTGAGGGCTAGAACATAGTTAGTCCTTTCTTTAGTCAGATGGTGAACCTGGACCAATCTGGGAACAGGCAGGTTCCAGGGTGTTCTAATGGGCCTGCCGGAAAAGACTCGGCAGGAGAGAGCCAGGCCGATCCTGCAGGTGTGACCTACAGCTGAATGAGGACACCGGAGAGCAACTTAAGCCCCGTGTCCGCTCTTAATTTAGCCAATTTAGTTTTGAGGGTCTGATTATGTCTCTCAACCAACCCGGCTGACTGCGGTCTGTCCACACAGTCTAACTGCTGGCATATCCCCAACTGGGAGCAGAACTCCTTGTTAATCTGTCCAATAAAATGAGGCCCGTTAACAGAACTTAACTGAGCCGGTATTCCGTACATAAACACCTCATCACATTTTTACAGCCTTTGGCTCTCCGTCCTCTTCCGTCTGGTGTCATGGTCACCAGTGACGAGATGTCATCTTTGGTGAATAATGATGGGCCAAGCCTGTCGGCATCAGCCGAGCCATAGCCAGCGTACAACACATATTAAGGCATCCAATGATTGTGCAGTCTACAATTATAATAACAAGTATTATCAATCCATGCATCAGGTAAAACCCCATGACCAAGCTATGAGAGATAACCCCGAACTGAATCTGACTAGATAGATAGCCATCCTCAATACTACCGTGTTGCCCTTAGGATTTATATCCTTTTTATAGTTATACTGACTAGCAACTATCCCTCAGCCTTGTCATTCGTGTTTACATGTCATGATTTGTAAACTGTGCAGGAAAATCAATCCATCTCGCAGACCAGTGTCAATAGACCCTTTGTGAGGTGCTTTCCTCAAGTCCAATCACCGTGAACCATAGCTGGCGCCGCTCAGGAAGGTAACACAATAGCAATTCCGGTTGTTCCACTACCTCCAAGGCATCTGACTACCTCGGGGCAGTAGCACCATAAAAGCATCCTCATGTCCCTTAGAAGCAGCCCACAACTCAGTCCATCAGCGACCAAAAGGTCCTTATCCCTCACTGGGATTTTTTTTTGTAGGAAGTGCTTTCCGTTTCCCATAGGAATGGTAATTGCTGATATTTTGTATCATGCACTGATTATCTTGCTTTATTAATTGCAGGAGCGTCAACCAATCCTGTTTCTATTTCTGACTTCCTGACTCTGACGTCGAACATTGTACTGAATCATGTAGCCCGCCAGCCCTGGCTTACTTGAGACAATAGCTCCGTTTTCTTCAACCCCCTGTTGTCTGTTATCATTTTCCTTACCGCATGGAGTGTATACTTGCCATTATTTGTTTTTTCTTAAACACCACTCACGCACTTAGTACAGGTAACTTCTTGTGGTTACAACCCAATTGAATTTATACATAACATTCCCAAACAACTTACAGGACATTTAGTCTGTAACAACTGTTATACTCTCCAATGCTATATTGGTTACAAATTTCCCCTCGCGGCAGCAAGCTGCCAATATTCTAGACCAGAGCCTCTCAAAGTGTGGTACGCGTACGTACCAGTACGTGGAGTGTTTCCAGAAAAGAAAGAGACAGTAATCCTGGATTGGCTTGTTTCGCTCACCGGTCCCTGGCACATTGGAAAAACTGCCGGTACGCCACATCAGATAGTTTGAGATGCACTGTTCCAGACTACTGTCATTTAAAATACGGGGGTTCCTCGTCAGTCACTGCTGTCTGCCGAGACCCTTAATAACTCCTCCGCGTAATACGTCCCTCCTGGAGACCACAGATCACCCATCAGCTAACGTCCCGTTAGAGATGTCTGACCGGAGGTTTCAGTATTCAGTAATAATTTGATATTTTGATTTGTTGCTAACCCGTAAGGTCTTTCTTCCGGGCTCTATCATTCAATTCCCTCAAACATGTAGCCAATTGTATCATTAGTTTTTTCCCATACTGTCTGAAACATTCTTCTGCAGAGTGTTGTTCAGGTTCTTCATCGGTATGATCGTTGCTTCATCTGAAACTAAAACGAACAGGTCAAAGGCGGAGAGGGCCCTATTTCTTAATTTGTATCTTCCTATCCGTGCTTGGATATTCCAGAAGTACCATCTAGCATAGCCCACGTACTGCCTCACAAATCGATACCATAAGTCTGTCACTTGTCTACAAGATTGCACAGCCTTTTAAAGTCACATTGTTGTCGGCCAAATTATCCTTGCAGTAATTGCACGTTGTCATTAATCTATCCCACTTACACTGACACTTATGTAGCATGGTGGTTAGCACAAATGCTTCACAGCTCCAGGATCCCAGGCTCGACTCCCGGCTGGGTCACTGTCTGTGCGGAGTCCGCACGACCCCCCCGGTGTGCGTGGGTTTCCTCCCACAGTCCAAAGATGTGCGGGGTTACGTGGATTGGCCATGCTAAATTGCCCGTAGTGTCCCAATAGCAAGGCTAAGGGGGGGGGGAAGCCGTTGGGCCACGGGTATAGGGTGGATACGTGGGTCTGAGTGGGGCGATCATTGCTCGGCACAACATCGAGGGCCGAAGGGCCTGCCCTGTGCTGCACTGCTCCATGCTCTTGGATTCAAAATCCCCCCTGTGGTCACAAACCTCAATCATTAAAGTTGCCTGATATTCCACAAAACAATCATGAATGCCCCAAATCTCCCTGGGGGCTGCAGCATCCCATCGCTGTCTTTGCAAATGCATTATCCATTCTCCTGATAACTCAGTATCTGACCGTCTCCTGGGGTTCATATGACTACTACCAGTCCAAACAATCGGGCTACAGAATGCCCCACAATCCAGACTTGTGGTTTCCTGATACTCACTGTGAACCATTTTAAACTGAGGGCCATTAATCACCGCCCTTGTTCTATCATTCCATACATTTAAATCTTTACTGATTACATTCCTACGCTCATTGCCCGTAGGCTGCCGATCGAGTATCATAATTCCTCTGTATTTGATCAATGTGACCAGATTTTTAAATTTTGACATAACTTCTTTTTGAACCTTTTTATTTAAATTCTGACATAACGTCTTTTTGAACCTTTTTATTTTCCTTATCCTTGATGTACATCATACAATTAAGGTCTGTTAAGCCTCCTCCTTCTGTTATTGCACCCCTGAGTGAGATGCGAAGAATCTCAAACTCCTCCTCTTTTGCTCACCCAGTGATCCAATCTGGTCAAAACCTTCCCTTGATACATTCCTGATAGTGCTACTGCATTTACTTTAATTACTTTATTTTGATGACGACCGGATTTGTATGAAAGTAAGATCCAAACATGACATTTGAACTTTATCAGCTGTCCAATCAATGCTGCTAACAGGTTTTAATTCACTGTCTTCTCCCCCATCGGATCATTCGTTTTAATTGTGATACAATTTCATTTGCTCCAGACACCATGCTGCCCTAATTCAACTGTATGTGTACTCAGAATCTGAACTAATCTTGTCTTCACATCTTACAGCTTCACGGATGATGTTCCCTGAAGTCTTAGTTGGTAGCTTCACCCAAACTTCCTCTAAATTAGCAATTGGCTTTAATATCTTAATTTTTCTGCATCAATTTTTTTATTAAATATTTCCCTGCAATCAGATTCTCATTTCCTGATACTGCAATTAATTCTCTTAATCTAACTTCTGGTCCAATATCTTTATTCTCCAAATCTCCTTCTTCAATGTCTATAACATGCTAAGCATCATTATTTCTGCAAGTGACTTTTCGTGCTCATCGGGCACTAGGACCCTGCGGAGCCATGCAGTACAGCTTACACAAAGCTGTCTGCTTGGAAATCTCTTTGTGTCCATTTAGTGCTGAGCACATTGCCCACCGGCCATTTATAACTTCTAATTGATGTGAAACTATTTTATTTATTTATTTATTATTATTTTTTTCAGCCAAGACTATGCCGAGTTGCAACTAATCATTTACAAATCCCAATTTATACAGTTTGATTTCACTTTTTGTTTTCTTCCTGAGAATTATGTTTAATTAACTGCCACATCATTATTACTAAGGTTCTGAAGAACTTTCAAATACTTACTCCGTTTTAACTCTCACTTTAATACCTCCTAAAACACAACATTTCACAAAACTAGGAACAGAGGTTATCACATTCTTATCAAACAGACTCATTCATTCATTGGAGATCTCCATTCAGACAAAGGAATTCACATCCGTATACGTTCATTCATCAACACACAAGTCATTTATAACCCAATTCTGTTTCATTCAAACAACCCATATCTTCGCGAAGCTATAGTTGAACGGCATTGAACTGTCCGCAAACATTCCAACAGCGATCCTTCCTTCACTGAACTGTTTTGCGACAACACATCAACCCGGTACGGGCCTTAACCAATTTTTCATCAAATTAGAATTGAACGGAATTGAAGTGTGCGCCAACATTCCATCAGCGGTCTTTTACTGAACTGTTGCGCGATATCACATCAATCCGTTAAAGACCTTAACCGAATTAAAGTATAATTTAATAGAGCCAATTTTTAATTTGCTACTCACATGCAACTGAGTAACCAGGCAACATCCCATCAGACACCAACTGAACTGTTCGCCTCATGCAACTGAGTAACCAGGCAACATCCCATCAGACACCAACTGAACTGTTCGCCTCATTCCAAAACTTAACCATACCTGCAATGACTGAAATAAAATCTTTGAATCCATCAGACTGACCTTTGATTTCATCGAGGCAATCGAACCTAATCAAATGCGAGTGATTAGACTGTTAGCAGAATACGAGACAGAGGAAAATCGATATAAAAATACCGTGGGGCCCATAATTCCTCTCTCCCCGTCTGAGAGCAATCCAATTCTGATTTCGCAGATGAAAGGCAAGATAGTCGAGAAATCCCGGGTTTCGGCACCAAATGTAGATTCCTGGTTAATTTGCTGTCAGTCTAGATTCAATAAAATCTGAGATGGATTTGCAGGTATCATATCATTTAATAATAACTAACTTGCAAGGCTGACTCAATCCATAGGACCTCAGGACACACACACTGTCTTCTGAGAGCCCAGAATAAAGAGAGAGAGTATACAAAGAAACTTCTGCTGATATATTCAAAATCACAGTAAGATTCACATATAAGCTTCCCATTGGTCATTCTATACACCTCCTGACCTGGCCCTATATCCTAATTGGTCACTTTGCATTGTAACCCCAGCATCCTTTTCACCATGCTCACCACGAGGTTCCCATCCCCCGCGAGCCATGCTCTGCTCTGCTTTCCTTTGTTCTGTCTGTGAACACAGTACGCTCAGGGTCCTGCGGTCCACCTCCTGCGTTTGTTCACTTCCTTATCTGTACATTACTTTGGTGTATTTTACATTCCTTTCTTGTGTTTTACATTCCTTCAGTGTGTTCTACATTCCTACAGTGTGTTTTACATTCCTTCAGTGTATTTTACATTCCTTAGGTGTTCTGTACATTCCCTCAGTGTGTTTTACATTCCTTCAGTGTGTTTTACATTCCTTCAGTGTCTGTACATTCCTTCAGTGTCTGTACATTCCTTCAGTGTGTTTTACATTCCTTCAGTGTCTGTACATTCGAAAAGTGTCTGTACATTCCTCCAGTGTGTTTTACATTCCTTCAGTGTGTGTACATTCCTTCAGTGTCTGTAAGTTCCTTCAGTATGTTTACATTCCTTCAGGGTGTTTTACATTCCTTCAGTGTCTGTACATTCCGTCAGTGTCTGTACATTCCTTCATGT